>NC_016091.4:41056944-41350166 GCF_000004515.6 Glycine max
TTAATCATATGAACATAACATATTAATATTATTATTGTATGACATGTATATAATGCATGAGGCGTGATAACATGTTGTCTTGGGATTATGGAAGTGTGATGAACTATGTATAAGTGACAAGTTGAGTATGTGTTAAATTGTGAGATCACGCATGTGTATTGAGATGTTGTGTGTATTGAGTTATGAGCTATGAATCGTACAATCACACGGCTGTAAGACCCTTTAAGGACGACGAGTTAATGCGCGATGCGTATTGTGATGGAATCCACTGTGGGAACCCAACAAGTTTAATCACTTTGAGGCGCAACGAGTTAAAATTATTTTGAGAATAATTGAGGAGTCGTGTGTTTTGTACAATTCATAGATAAATTCTGTTTGCTAAAATATTTTTTGGGTTGGACCTAAATCAGGAGGGAGAGGCCCTGACAGACTCTTCGGAGTGTAGGTCTTAGGGTAAATACACTCGATTTAAATGTTCCTTAAAGCTTATGTTGATCTCATATGGTTTGAGCGTTCTTGCAAATTAGAGTGACCCTGACTGGTCTCCCTACGATTTTACCTAGTGAGAGTGACTTGACTTACCAGTGTGTGGTATGTCTTGTCCTAGGCGTCCGACAGGATTTTTCACTGACATGGTACCACATTGCATATAGGATTGAGTCTTAGTATATTTGTTGCATAACACTTGTGTATTGATCAATATTGATTGGTTGAGTGATATCGTGTTTTGATCCTTAAGTACGTGAATGATGTGAAAATATGTGAGACGCGTAGTGTTGAGATATGATGTTATGTGATAAATGGTGGAATGACGTGAGTTATGTTGAAGTAAGTTGTTTCATTGAGTTGAGAGAAATAGAATGGATAAAAATAAAAGAGATGAAGGAAAATAAAGTAAAAATTAAAAATATTTAGTTAAAGAGAAATAAAGACATTGGAAAATAGATAAAGAGAATAATGAAAAAAAAAAGGTAAAACATAATATAGTGGATCATACTATTTTTAAAAACATTTTCATTCTTTTCCTCTGACACCAAACAATATATTAGTTTCATCATCTCTATCCCTCCTATTTATATCCAATTAAACAAGGGTTTAGTTTTTTTTTTATTACGGTGATATTTGTGTTGAATATCTTCTAATCTTGTCTGTAATGTCCTACAAGTCCGAGAATCTGACTCATCACCTTCAGTGAAGTCTTTTCTTTTAATCATATTTTTTTATGCATAAAACTCAAATTTAAAATCTAGTTTAATGAAATTGAATCCAATAATACTTAAATCAATAATTTGTTAATGCAAGGATTGAGTTCTATGAATATAAGAGAAAATTAAAAAAAAAAAAAACTCAGCCATCAACACCACGGATTTAAGTTTAACACGCAAGTAAATAAGCATAACTGCTATGACTTTGACGTGTAATTCTATGATGACTTTATTTTATTTCATCTATTTTATAAAAATAAAAAAACAAATTTGTACATGATCAATTTCCACTTGACCTTCTTCTCATTTCCCCGAAATTGACTATTATCTTGCTTTTCAAAAGTAGGCAGACAAAAAGCATTGAATTTAGTTTTGTATATACCTAGGTTTTGATGCTGTTTTTCTCTTTCCAAAAGCAAGTGTGAATATGGGCAAAATCCACTTATTATCGATTTACTATCTGCCAAGAAACCCATGAATTTCCCCGAAGTTGAGAAGTTGTCTATCTTTATTTCCAAAGGTTATTGGGTCTAGTACTTAGCCTTTTCTTTCTTGCATGTGCTATTAACTTTCTTTTAGCCAATAGGGACCATTTGACGAATTACAACTGGTTAAATTTCAATCCACAATGCCAATGTTTGTATTATTATTTTTTTATCTCTGTGGTATTAGGGCTATAGCTTTTCTGCAATGACTTTGTAGAACATGTATCCTTTTAATGCCTGTTAAATTATAAACAATTATTCACCATCTTAATCTATTTAATTAATATGAAAGACCCACCACCGGTGGAACTATAGTGAATAAAGTCAAACACGTCAACTTTCTACGTACGTCTTTCTTGAGGACAGCCCAAAGACAAGCACTTGGAACATCGGAGAAATTAAATCAAATTATGTTAATAATGTTATGCTAAGAGTCGGCTGGAAACTTGGTTGAAACTTATGATACCTTTTGAGAAAATACTTTTTATTTAATTATTTAGTCTTATTAAAAATGACAAAAAGCCATCTTTTCATTTTTATTTAATTTCATATTCTAAAAATTGTATAAACTTAATAAAAATAAAAAGTAGATGATATTTTTATATTTATTAGTAATGACATCATAAAATCATAAAACATTTACATAAACCAAACAAGCTGCATGAAAGGTTTTAATATGAAAACGATTACTTAAAACTTGTGTTTATCTTTTAACTTGTTTTAGTAATTGATATGCTTTAACCTTCAAAACCTTTATATTATTAAATCAACAAGTTACTTTTTATGGGATTAAGGTACAATACTTAACTCATATATTGTACTAATGAATTTGTTACAAAAAATAATCGTACTAATAGAGTTAGCGTTAAATATACAAAATTAATTAAGCCTTTTTTTACATGTGGTTAGTTACATGTATAAAATTAGGTTTAATTACTATTTTAATTTGGTTTTCTAATATATTTATAAGTTCAATTTGGGGTTATCCTGGGCCAAATTTACTACTGTTCGATCTGGTTTGTATGGTCCTTCTTTATCGATGCATTAATCACTTAAAGCCTTCATTCCCGTTATATATCATTTTAAAAGATGTACTCTTTCAAAGAACTATTTTAGTAATATATAATTTATTTAGATTAAAATTATTCAAAGAGTGAATTAAAAAAATTGCAACGGAAGTAAGTGGATCAAAGTATATTTTTGTCGGAAAAAATTTATTTAAAATTTTAAGAAAACATTAGCAAAACATAATTAAGCTTGAGCTAAAAATAAAAAATATCATTTATAAAGTTTTTTATGTTAAAAAATTTGCTTAGTGTGTGTATTTAGTATTTACACATATGTACGCACATGTAATGTTATAAACTGTATCCGAATATTATTACAGAAAAATAACACAAAATTAAATTTATGTAATTTCTAAAATTATAAATTTTTTTTATATTAATTTATTTAAAATTATTTTAATGAAAAATACCTTATAAACATTTTATGTTAAATCTTTCTCAAATTTATTATATATAAAATGCACGGATATTTATTTGTCAAGTAAAAAATTATTATTCAATGCCTAACTAATTATTCTTATACTTATTTCCTATATCTTTCATTTTTTATTTTAATAAATTGTATCAACACAGATAGAATATAGCGATTTAATAAGACTAATATAGTTTATTTAGGTAATAATATATTAATTTCTTTTTAGTTGAATGTATGGGTACTAAGAACTAAAAACTTGTACTAAGGATTAATTAATTCAAAATTAGTCAATAATGACATAATTACTTAAAAACTTATCTTTATTTATATTTTAATCTTAACTATATATAAATAAGATTTAATCATTTATATTTATTGCTCTTATATTTCGCAATATATAATTAAGCATTAATTTTTGCCTACGAGTAAGGTAATTAAACTTGTCGATAATAGTCTTCATTCTAGCTCTGAGATGTGTGTATGGAGTTTTATGATTATAGACTTATAGTTAGCTAAAATGTCCTATATGCTAATGGATAAAAGTATTGTTCCCACTCGCAATAACAAGCATGACAGCCGAACTTAAATATTCAAGCTTTTTCAAGTGTTGAATATGACTTCCACCACCTGAAACTAATGTGCAATTAGCACCAGCTAGTCAGAGACACAACAACCTATAAACACTCTTTATCCCCTCACACTGTACATGTTCTCAGACTTAGGCCACACGACAGGGAGAGAAAAAAAATAGAAACCACACAGCAGCGATAACCTAGAAAAAAAACACATGAAAATGCACTTGATATATAAAAAAGGTTGAAGACACGTACATGTGATTTTGTTTCCTCTAAAATATGTGAAATTTAGAATTGGTTTTTCACAAGATTTCATCCCATTTGATTCCTTCTAAAATTTTAGCATCATTATATTAATTCTATTAGTAAATCTCTTACTTGGTAGACGAAGTTGAAAACATATTATTTGTATGTTTGGGAGTGTGTCTGTTACGCACTTCTCTTCCTAAAACCACATCAAATTGATTCATTTATGTGAAAGTTAGGATTTCTCGTTTCAGTCGAATGTGGGGAGAGAGTGTATATGTGTGTTGGATAATCATAATCAAACATGTACTGTGTCTAAAACATCTATACAACAAATTGAAAAAAAATAAAATTGGTGGAGATACATGTTAAAGTGTTGGATGAATATACTAAAATATTATGTCAAATGACCTATTTTGATCCCTTATCTTATTTTATTGGTTTAGTTTAGTACTTTATATTTTAAAAAGTTCACTTTAATCCTTTATCTTGATTAGAAGGCTTGAAATGGTGTTACTATTAACGTCGTTATCATCCTCTCTCTTCTTCATTATATTTGTTGTGCACCTCCCACCATTTTTTTCTTAGATCAAACATTCCAAGTCTTCTTTCCCAAATCCTAGCCCAAGTCCCAAGCCTATGGGGAAGAACAAGTCTCCTTACGTTTGAAATGGTTCAGTTTTTCACTTTCTCTACAGTTCGAAATGAGTTTCTCCACTTCCTTATCGTGAACCTAAAACAAATGAAATCGTGCTTGCGAAATGACATTGGACATGCATTTTCGTGAACGAAGGAAGGACCACCACACCTGTGATCTTGTTCTCATCATAACCAACGCCAACAAGCTTTGCAATGAGATATGCCCGACCTCCCTTCGCCACCGCCAACTCCAATCTCTGTCACTACCAACATCCTCAAGAACCTCTCCCTTTTCGAAACCATCATAACCTAAGATGGATTTATGATTTGGGGTTGTGATATGTGATTTGGGGGTTCTTGATTCGTGATTTGGCTTTGTGATGTGTGATTTTGGGGGTTCTTGATTTGGGATTGTCATTTGTGATTTGTGGGTTTTGACTTGTTATGAGTTCTAAATATTCTTTGGATTTTGGATGTTCTTTGTTCTTGTATTTCTAGAATGGAAATGTTTAGAAAAAAAATTATATTTAGTGACAATTTTTAGCCACCAATATTTTTATATTATTAACAACATTAAATTTACCTTAATGGAAGGACTAATTTGAACCTTTTAATTAAGATAAATTATCAAAGTGAACATTTTAAAAGATAAGGTACCAAACTGAATTAAAAAAATAAGATAAGGGACCAAATGTGTCATTTGGCCTAAATATTAACTAACAAAGTTGGCATATTGTATGAACAATAACATGTTGAAATTTTAGAATAACTAAAATAGGATGAAATTTTTTGAAGGAATCAATTCCAAATTTCTCATATTTTAAAGGTTTAAATATATTTTGATCTCTAATAAATATTTAAATTTTGTGTTTGTTCCCTAATAAATTTTTATTTTGTGTTGAATTTTTAATAAAACAACAAATTTATTTTTGTTCTTTGACACTTTTTTGTAGTTTCTCGTAAACTAGTGAATTTTGTATTTACTCCTTTTGATAAACCTTTTCATTTGTTATTAGTTGAAAGTAAAACAAAATTTACTAATTTGTCAGGGAATAAACACAAAATTGGTCAATTTATCTAAGACTAAAATAAAATATTAAGGATCAAAAATAAAATTATTATTTTATTAAGGATTCAATGCAAAACAAAAAATTATTAAAAATGTAAAAATTAAGTATTTATTAAAGAAAAAAAAAACATATTTAAGCCAATTTTAAATGGAGAAAAACATGTTTTATCCTATAAAAAAATCTAGCCTTGCATCTAAATACGGCGAAATCCCTACCACATTTCGTGTCTGTTTTGTTTGCCTTATAGTATACCTTACAAGTGGAATTCTTAGAGGTGCAAATGTGAAGTGCTCATTCTTTTATTTAGTTTCATGGATGTGTACCTATTTTTCCTGTTCCATCACTATTCACAATGGAATATAGGGTCATGGCTATATACATGTCCACTTAAACTTGACTGGGATTAGTGTACTAGCTTGGGTTTTGCCACCGTGCCCCAACATTTTTGTGTCATATTCCACTTTCCATTGTGTGCTCCATCTTTTTGTTGTCATTTTGACTTAAAATATATCTTTAATTAATTTCATGTCCACCATAAAATATGATCCCGGCCCCCAACACCCCATATTACCTGATGAAAGCTTTCCAAAGAGTGGAAACGCGTTGATCTTCCAAGAAATGATGGGTTGCTATCACCTTTTTTGAATTTGGCAATATCATTGCCCCCTCCATCATATATGCACTTTAGATACTAAAAAGTATTCTAGAAAAATCCATAATCTACATGTATAAATTGAGACCTATAGCATGTGTGAAATAACACGACCAAGAGCTTGTTGCTGAGAAGTCTCTTACTATTACACAATTAAGAATGAAGGGCTCTCTCTTTCACCTCCTGTTTGTGATTCTTTTTGGACTCTCTCATTTTGTATGCCTCAAAGCAGTCCCAATTACAAGTAAATTCTACCTCCATATTTCCAATTTTATTCATGTACAGATGTGGTACTTCTTTGTTCCTCATCTTGTTAATTGTTCTATATATATAAACAGGAACTGAAAGCCTTATGCAAGATCCCAAAGTTATTCATCATGCACTGGATAATATCCACAACCACAAGGTATGTCCAAATTTGATGTCCTATAAGACTATACATCAATAAATAATAAGTTGCTTAATTTAAAAAAAAACGATTGATTTTGACCTCAACATCAAGGTTTTCATGTTCATCACAATCACATCGTGAATATAATTACGGTTACATCAGTCACATTGTGACAAAATTGTAATTGTTACTATTTAAACCTTGCTTATCAAGACATGCACATGCATGATGCACTAATTCATGGTTCTAAATTGCAATTGCGGTTTCTTTGCAATCCTTGACATCCCGAGAAATTGCAGGAAATGCGGCTGATGTCACAACTGTGGTGACTCGAAAAACCCTTATGTTGCCATCGTAGTTGCGGTTATAGATTGCAATTTCAAATCATACATTAATTGTTTACTTGATATATAAAGAAGCTTATGTTCCATATGTATATGAATACAGATTATCACTGAGATAAAGGGGCAGCAGGAGGAGCCAATTTTTGCTGAGAGGATGGACTTGGAACTCCATGACTACCCACCGTATGGGGCTAATGGTCATCACACTCCAAAACCACCATATCCATAATATGTGTACAAATGCTTCGTGTTTATTGTTATTACCCTATGAAACATAATATAATCTTATAATGTGGACGCAGTTATAAGTAATTAACATATTGTCTAAGTATATATAACTGCTTATGTACACATGATAAGTGGAGTCCAGAAGCAATTATATGTATCGTGTGAAAGAGAAAAGACCAAGTAAACTGAATTCAAGTATTCAGTGTGATTAATGTGAAAAACTAGATCCTTGTTACTTTAACTGACCAAACTAGTATTAATATTTTTTCTTTTATTAATAAATATTAATTGTTAATTTATTAGTAGGGATCTTTCTTTTTTTTCTCTCCTTACCTAGCAAGTTAACCTTATAAGCATTAATAATGCTCATTTGAGACCTGATCATACAACTGTCGGTATCAGGGAGAAGCTTTCCTGTAATTAATAACAACGAAAACATTTAATTTGGATCGTCGCAACCCAAAATAAGGGAAGCCGCTCAGGCACTTACTTTAGGTATAAATTATTCAGTTTGGATCCAGCTGCACGAGATACAATTGTCAATCCAATAATGTTTAATCTAGCTTAATTCAAAATCAAACACCCCTATGCATTTATTATTTTAATATAAAAATTAATTTAAAGGACTAGTGGTTAGATTTAACTGTAAAAGAACTAGATCCTTGATTAAAAAAATGAAATGTCAATGATAGTTCTTATAATAATGATAAAATGCCTACATATTTTGTCCTTTCCCTGAGTTAAGTTCTAATATATATTCATCTAATTTCTTTCACTATTCCTCATTCTAACTATTTCTTAATTATTGCTCTTGTATCGAATTTTATATTTAAAAGCTAGAAAATTAAAGATAATAATAACATACGAACATATTGTCCGCATTGTCATGATTAAGTTCTTGGTAAATCTCTATTTTTCACTCACTTCCAAAAAGCTCAATCCCTATTACTAATTTTACTTAGTGTAAAAAAAGTTAAGTTATTAGACAAAATTAAGATTTAATAGGAATTTATGTCTTCATCTTGTAACTGATGTTAGAAAATTACAAACATTATTATCAACATGCATACATTATGTTCTGAAACACAATCCCAATTACTTTTACTTAGTGTAAAAGTTAAACTATTGGATAAAATTAAGAGCTAATAGGAATATTGTCTTCATCTTGTAAGTGATATTAGAAAATTACGAACATAACAATCAACATATATGCATACATTATCAGAAATAATGAGTTGGTCCTATTTCTTTAAGTGGCTATGTGATCACTAACTATTAATCTTGACCATGTTTATGGTTGTACAACTCAAATTTGTAACTTTTATTTCTTAAAACGACTAAACTCAATTATACGTAATTGAGTTTAAAATAATGTTAGCAGTTTAATAAGAATTTGTACATATGCAATACTAAAAGGAAATTAAAAGAATATATATGACACTAACATATATATAACAGTTTAAAAAATATTTGCAGCTCATAAACTTCACCTCAATATATTATGTCAACTGCAAGCACAATCACAACTAAGAGCTGCAAATAAATTTCTCGATTCTAACACGTCATTCTACGGGACAAAAATTATCCACCTTTGTTATCTCTATATATATATAATCTGTACAAAACTTGTTGGGGGAAGCAGTTAAAAAATGAACCAAAGCAAATGAAATTAGAATGGCTATTCCTCACGACTTTTATTTCTTTTTTAACTTTTCACTCTTATCATCTCTCAGTCAGCCACTGTCTCTCTCTTGCTGTTTTTCTTTTCTTCCAAAAACCGTGCATGAGCACGGGTCCATGCTAGTTTTGGTTACAATCTTCCACGTTTATTTAATAGTCGTTGAATAAATACAAGTTAATACATGAAGTTGTCTACGAGACGGAGATTACATGTGGCAATAAACCGACAAATAGGCTTTTTTTTTTTTGTATGACAAATAGGCTTTATATAGCCTTCTTTTGGCGTAAAAAGATACGGGATTAATATAAAAATGAAAAACCATTTGTTGATCCACAGCATTGCTTGGTGCATTCAAAAATAATTTCGTAGGAAGTGAGTTCCGAATGAATCAACATATTTTATTTTGCGTAATCATTTCACTTAGCTACTGAAAAGCTTTGAGAAATTTCTCGTGTAGCATATAATATTAATATATATGCTTTTGTGTTCAGTGGAGAAAGTGAAATATAAAGTGGTGGGAATAGATCGACTTTTGTTCACGGCTTTCCCTTTTTTTCCAATGAAATTATAATAACTATTCATTCTAGCGTATAAACTAAGAAGCTATAGTGGGATTCTCATATTAAAGGAAATACGATGAGAACTCGTTATTTCTGAAATATATATATATATATATATATATATATATATATATATATATATATATATATATATATATATATATAATTGCATGAAAGTGTAGAGATTTAGATTTAATAAACTCGAGAAAACAATTATGCATGTATAAAATTATGAGTCACGCACACAATGGTACACCTGTAAGCCTGTGATAAAATCAACTCTTTCAGTATAATCAGATTCTAATATAGATACTCGTGATCTCTTTTGCACTCAATACCATATAGGATTCATTATAATAAAACAGAAACACACATCACAGTTGCTTATTGATTTACTATATAATTATCAAAACTAATTAAAGTGCTGCGGATTTTAGTGCCAGATTAGTCTAAGCGTTATCTGAATCAAAAGCTAACTAAGTCAATTTCCATGAAACTTTGGCATGTTTTGAAGAGATAAGAACTTGCCAATGAGTGATTACCCATAACTCTTTGTCCATAATATAGATAGATGTGAGAGAAGTTTTAGTTATTATAAAAGCATAAAAGTACTAAATCATAAATTTTACATTAATTTCTTTCTTTTAAAATATAAAATATTACATAAGCATTTTAAAAAAATTAAGTAGGATTTGTTTATATATATATATATATATATATATATATATATATATATATATATATATATATATATATATATTAAAATATATTTTTTTATCTCTAATAAATATTTCATTTTTATATTTATCCCCTCAACAAATTTTATTTTACATTGAATCTCTAATAAAATAATACTTTTGTTTTTTTATCTTTAATATTTTATTTTAATTCTTAATAAATTAATAAATTTTATGTTTATTTTTTGATAAATTAGATAATTTTTTTCAATTCTGACTAATAACAAATAAAAAAAATTATCAAAAAATAAATATAAAATTCACTAATTTATTAGAAACTAAAAATAAGTGTCAAAAACAAAAAACAAAATTATTGATTTATTAAAAACTCAACACAAAACAAAAATTTACTAAAAAACAAACGTTAAAATTATATATATATATATATATATATATATATATATATATATATACATTTTTATGAAAAAATCAAATTTTTAATTACATTAGTAACTTTGCAAAAATATTAATAGAAAATATATTTAAATAAAAGATAATTCAAAATTACAATTATTTGTCATTAATTTCACACATGTCATGAACAATTTTCATTAATTTATAATAAATATTAGTATCTATGTTTGTTAAACATAATTTTTGAGAAGTCACTAGACAAAAATAGACAAGAATAATTAAAAAAAATAAAAATATGTTTTTTCATCCCTAAATTTTTTTAAATTTATAATTTTTATCTTTAAACTTTTTAACCATCGGACAACATTCTCAATTTTTTTTCCATCTTATATTTCAGTTATTTCTATTCTATCATTAAATGATGATATTGTATTTGATTTTAATACTGTTTTATTTTATTATATTATCTAGACTAAAAATCACCAAAAACTACATGTTAAATTTGGTATTCCATTGAAGAGTTTTCATAAGGGGTAGGAAAAACAACAACCACCTAATGGGATAGGAAAGCCACATTGTCAGAATGCTTGTTTTCAAGGAGAAGTCACGCATCTAGAGGCCGTAGGTTTGGCGGTTGTTGGTGCCGACGATGCGCTAATGGTTGACATTGGCACACAACCCTCACAAGTAGAAGAGAAGAAGCCTCGCGATATCGAAATGGTTGTGGAGTTGGTCGGAAGCTTTGAAAGTTGCTATTGCTATTGGAAATGGAAACACCATTTGAGTTTGGATTTGGGGCACAGTGGGGGCTTGCTCGAATCTTCTGCCATAGAAGAGTCAAAAAACTCCCCTTGGGATGCTACGAAATATGAAATTTAGTTTATATGTTGTCCTCATGCTGTTCCATGAAAATAACAGACAACTATATTAATATTTAATAATAACATTTAATTTTAAAAATTATTAAAATTATATAATTTTAAAGAGACAACATAAAAATAATAGAGAGATAACAGAAAAATCAGATCCATAAATATATGTTTGACTTGACATCTTTGTCACCGCCAAGGATGCTACAAGAGTCTATGACAAGGCCTGAGTTCTTCTGCACCAAGGTCTTGAACTTTCCCCCTTTGTTTTCTTTTTTTCATAAAAAAATATGGATTTGTTTATTTTGATATTGATGCATGCATTTTGATTGGGATCTATGATTTTCTTTTTTTGAAATCATTTCGATTTTGACCTAGGCAACGTGTATTTTCACGAGTTTGTTTTTTACGTCAAGGAAATAATTTATGGTGACTTTTCGCTCGTTGCAGATAAAAAAGCAAAATTATAATAAAATAATGATAAGAATAAATAACATATCATCATTTAACTGTAAAATGGGTGGAAGGGACTAAAATCTAGGACGGAATAAATGTTTGAAGACATTGACTGATTTTTATATGTTTAGGGATGAAATATAGATTTTATCCTAAAAATAGTGTGCTGCATAGCGTGTCGCGACAAATTATCACATCTTAAAAGCAAATTTTAATAAGTCTCTTGATGCAACTGGCATTACTAGAAAAATAATTATTGGTGAGAGACCACATCTGTCACTAAACATAAAAATCCATCAATTATGGGGAAAACCTGTTATTATTATTTTATTCAATTATTACTAGTTACTAATTAATTACTTAATTACTAAAAGATTTCAACACTAAAATTAATCAATTCATACTTTTTATTTTAAAAGGTTGTTACTCGATTCATTGAACAAGATATTATAAACCTCCTAATACCAAGAAAAAAAAACTTTCCAATACCTATCTTACTACATATAAAAAATGACGATCAATTCATACTTATTATATATAAAAAATAATTGACTTCTAAATTGCATATAGAAGAGAATGATAAAAAGGAAAAACATTAATGTTTCTTTTCAGTTTCACTTTTTTTGTGTTTGGATTTTTTATTCTTGTATTATAAACAATACCTTCAATTAATTAAAATTATATTTTATATTAAAAAATAATTTTATAATCGAATTGAATTGAATTATTATATTATTTAAATAATATTTCTTCTTAAATATTATGGGGGAAACCTAGACCTTTCAGTTTCACTTTTTCTTTTTTTTCTTCTTTTTAAAAGTTATATAAATTCTATCTATTTTCTTTTAAATATTTAACTAGAATGATTGAATTGAATTATTATATTTTTAAATAATATTTCTTATGTTTATAACAAATTCTCACATAATATATTAATTCATAAGCTTTTTATAACTTTTAAATATAAAAATAATATGTAAAAATTTAAATAAAATAATTTTTTAAAATATTATTTGTATGAAATGTATCACTTGATAATCGTATAGTTACTTTTTTTGACATAAATATTGAAAGCAAGATCAATTGTCACAAATTTCATGGCCAGACAGATTTTGTGACGGACACCCTTGAGGGGAACACAAATTCTTCACAAAAACCCTTGGAGAACGTTCCATATTTACTTGTGACATTTTGTGACGAACAACGTTAAGAGGGGCAAAATTCTGCAACAAAATCCCTCACAAAAATAAATCTATTTATTTAGTGATGGGGCTTGTGATAAAAATTTCAAGGAAGGAAAATATTAGTTACTAATTTCTTCACAAAGTAACATAAATAAGCTTTCGTCACAAAATTCTATTATCTGTCACAGTGTGCCAGGGGAGTCATTACCAGTGAGAGAATATAGTCCATCACAAAAGTTTGTCACCAAAATTAATTTTTCAATATTCAATCACTAAAAAAAAGAATATATAAAGGAAACTAAGAAAGAATAGTTGTTATGTGTCTCAAATATCAAACTCTCATAATGTTTATAATGTTAGTCTAAAATGAATGATGCTTCTTGGGGTGTTTTTCTTTTAACATGATATTTTCCCTTTCATGTCTGATTTGATATGTCTAAAAGCATTCTATATCAATAAATTGTGATAATTTAAATGAGTACTTGTAACAGTTGTGACAAAATGAAAAGATTTATTTTATGTTTAAAATATAATATAAAATAAAGAAATTTAAAATTGTGTAATAGTATGTTCTTCAATTAACAAAAAAAAAATCTTTAATTTGTGAAAAATCTATGTATATTCACATTAAGATCAAGTCTTGTTATCAGCTCTTACATGAGCGAAACTTCATAAAAAAATAACTTTTAATACTTTGGTGTATGTGGAGAAGAGAAAATAATGGGTGAGAATGACGCTAGGGTTCCTTTTAAATAAAAATCATTAATATAGTTTATAGGAAATTGATTTGATCATATGTTATTTGTTATTAATTCTTTCCACTCTATATTTAATTATAAATTAAGCAATTCATAATATAAATAAATGTATTACAGATTGAATAATTCGTAATACACACCACTTCATGCGTTGACACCGTTCTCGACCACAATCACTATGTATCCAAGCTCTTGAGACTCAAGTTGACGGTCAACCACATCATGCTCTACAACCAATGTTGTCACATTGGCAACACCGTTCTCCACGGAGTCAAGGATATTGTTGAGAACAACTTGGGGTCATGTATTCTCGCTAATGCTATCAAAAACAGGTCAACCCAAATTGTTGGGCCCAACCCACCTTATAAACGGGTTGGCCCAACTTGACCCACTTTTTTGTTGAGTCCTAACAATTTATGGCTTGACCCAACCCATTATGGGTTGGTGGATTAAATAGGCTGACCCACCTAAAACAAAAAAAATCAATTTTTTTAAAAAAAGAATAATCAAAAGACAATTAATGTTTCTAGAAAAATAAATTTGAATAATAAATTATAACATTATTTTTAAATTTCATCAAGCTAAAAAATATCAAGGTACCTTGCCATGGAATGGAATGTGAGCCAAAATAGTCATAATAGTTTAGAATAAAATAGTTTTGAACAACATTACAAAACACAAATACTAAAAGAATATCGAAGTCTAGAACTTGATGCTTTGAAGTCTAAAATAACATTACAAATTACTAAAAATAGAGTAGAAAAACACAAAAAGTAGTGACCTTGACACTAGGTTAATTCTTAAGTAGGTTAGGTGGACTAACCTGACCCAACACGGGTTCAACCCGAGTAGGCCAAGTTCAGAAAGCCAAGTTCAATTTCTGAACTAACTGAAAAGCTACTTTATTTTTCCAACTCTACCTCGGCCCAAACTTGTAGTGGGCCAGGTTGGCCCATGGATTCTAGCCCATTTTAACAACCATAGTTCTCATCGTGTTTGTTGAGGCCATGCTTGCTTCCTTTTGCACTCCTACTGAGTCCAACGTTTATGCTTTAATAGGACAGGCTTTATTCAGTGATGGTGCTGCCCAAGGTGAAGAGGATGATGGAGAGAATGATAAGATGGGGACTTACAAATTTTGGGAGTGCACCAAACAGAAAATGGAGTACATTAAGTATTAAGTAATTGCCTACATGCATAATCGGGTTTAATATGTAATGAGCTATCTCTGCAGTAGCTTGGTTTGGGCCTCGAGCCCTTTTGTTTGCTGTTTGTTTTTCTTCGAACATCGGGAAAAAAATGGAGTTCATTATGTGATTTGTTGTGTTACTTTCATTTAGGATCCATTTGATTCGTTAAAATTATGATATTAAACAAGATAAGAAGAACATCACAGGATAAAAACACAAGTTATTGGATAAATTTTTTTTTATCTTGTACATCGTTTGATGAATAATGAATAACACAAGTAAAATAATATAAAATTTACTAAAATACATAATATTAATTATTTTAATACAATTGATATCAAATTTAATGAGTTTATTGGAATTAAAAATAGATAGATTAGAATAAAAAAAAACCAGTATTTTCTTTTTAGAAGGATTACGTTGGTTAATTACTGTTTTTCGGTTATTAAAGAGTATAAATAGAGATATGTTTATCTTTTTAATACTTTGTACTTGAGGCAAAAAGTTGTTTCATGATTTTCTAAATAACAAATATTAGACATTATGTTAGTGTCTCATTTGCTTTATTTGTGTTGTTTTATGATCTTTTTTAAATCAAATGTGGAACAAAAATATTTGTTCTGTTTAGTATCGTAATTTTTAACAAATCAAATAGACTTTTAATTTCGTCTAAGTCGAGTTGGGTAGAACAAATTATTTAATCATATAAAATTTTTTTATCTCTTATTTCTTATATACAAAATTAGAATTTAAAATCTTATTAGAAAAGTCAAATTTCATATATTAAAAAAATCATATATTTTGATCTTAAATATAAGTAAATCTCAAATGATTTTATTATATTTAATAAGATAATCTCCAAATGACCCATTTTATTCTTGATTTCAAGTTTCAATGAATGATAGTTGTGGAAGGAAACTTATTTTTTAAGCGAGATTAACAAAATGAAATGATGGTAACTAAGTTTCTTAATTAATATGAAGTAATTTTTTTTATGCTTATAATAGAAACCGGAAACCGGAGAAAGAATACTCTTAACGGGTTTTTAGGAGTTTAACATATGATTGCATATATATATATATATATGGTTACTTGTTTTACAATAAATTATGTATGAGGAATCATCAAGACAAGCTCTAATTGTATCAGTAAATTAGTGTAACCGACTAGTAAAGAGAACTAACTTCGATTATAAATTTAACAAAAGCAATTAAGAGTATTTAGCAATAAACCTTCACATGCATGATTAATCGTCTGAAGATGGAGCAAGAGCGGGTGATGGTGAAGGAGGTGTTGTTTGATCAACACGCACAAACCCAAATTTCTTGATGAGCTCATTGGCAATTAGCTCATTAGCTCTGTCTGAGGGATGATACTCGTCCCAAAAAACGTACTTGCTTCTATCTTTGCACAGTTTTGATGCAGGTATACATGTAAGAGCCGGTCGAATATTTCCAAAGGAGCAACAGGGTGAGTCTGAGTTTTGAAACCCTACATTAAAATTGTGATTGCAATGGAAATAATTCTTAGTACACGAGCTAAGGAGTTTTCAATTTTGGAACCCTACTATTAGTTAGTGTACAATGTTTATAATTTTAATGTATCTTTTAAGAATTTATAGTTTGGTTGTTAAATTAAAAAAAAAATGTAATTAAATCATTGATCTTCTACCATTTTTGTAATTGGATCCTTAGAGATAATAAAACCGCCAAAAGTTGTTTTTTTAGTGGTTTCAAGTTATCATAAACTAACTTCAAGGACTTGTGTACAAATATTGTAGATCAAAATGTATTAAACAATTTTTATATTAACAGTTTAATTCTGGTAGCTAGATTGAAGTTATATCAATGAACATAACTCAATGCTATATTTATTTGTTAGTAAATAACTTTTTTTTTTGTATTGCTATAATCTCAAGATATGCATACTAACTCATTCCTTTTCCTCGGACTTTTACTCTGAATTTGGATGGAGATAAAGAAAATAGAACAAAGATATAATTAAAATTTCTATTATACATTTAATTGAAGAGAAAATGAATAAAAAGGGAAAAAATAATTTAAGAAATAAAAATTTCAAAAAATAATCATCAAATTTTCTCTGTAGTTTCGAATTTTCATTTTCTCTCTCTCTCTCTTCTCTTATTTTATTTTTTTCTCTTCTCATCCAAATAAAGAATATATCAAACTCCTTTGAATATTTATAGTAAGTGCTAATGGTTTAAGTTTCAGATAATGGTTTATGTATTATCAGGTGTACATACTAAATTACTTACCATATTTATTCGGGTTGCTAATCACATCATTAACAACGTCATATGCATCTCCAAATCTATAGCTTGAATTGGGAAGTTGCTTTCCCAAGTCAACTACTAACTTGGTTGTAGCCTTATTAAAGCTAATAGCAAGATTGTTTGTTCTATCTTGACATTCCCCAGATGTACTAAGCACCCTTTGAAGTGGAATGCATCCCATTGGGCCCAGCCCAAACACCATCAACTGCCTTGCTCCTAGACCATGCAGTAGCTAAATAGCAAAAGGGCATAATTGAAAAGATTGTTAGAAACCAAAATGGAAAAGAGGGGAAAAAAAGTGCTAATAATAATATACTCTAGCACACATTCCTTTTGAACTTGCTTTTCCAGTTAAAATTCACTAAAAACTACAAATTATGAGTGAGATTTATTAAATAAAGAGTGAGACTCGTAAGTATGTGATTTTCAACAAATTTTATTTTATAATTAAAAGTGTATTAAAAAAAGTATGTTTGAGAGGGTATTATTAGCATTTTTATAAAGAGAAATTATTTTGTTAAGAATGGATTAATAAATAAACCTTCAATTGTTCTCGTAGAGTTCCTATCAAGTAGTCTATGAAGGTTTGATCGTTATATGTCCACGAATCACTGTAAACAGGCATCAAGTAGTTGTTGATGAAGTCATTGCTGCCTAAAGCAACAACATAATGAGCTTCCTGGAAAAACGTTTCTGCCTCCTCTTTCCCAATTCTGCTTCTAATCAGTTCTTGTGTCCCCTGAAACAGCTCAATTTGCTTGTAGAGAGAAAACCTTTGAATCTGCAAGAGGAATGATTTTTCAATCAAGGATTTTGCTCCTCTAGAGTACGTAAAGTGATTAATCTCAGCTCTTGATGAGAAAATCATTAGTTAATATTCTAATACATGCATAATATCAATAGTTAATTTTCTCATGAATGATTGAAATTGTGTACTTTACCCTCTAAAGTAAATTGTTTTGCCTATATACTACATAGCTATATGACAAATAGAATTGAAGTTTACACTTAGCAACTTACAAAATAACTGCCAGTTTCATTCAAGATGCCTCCACCCCCAGAAGCATAATTCACTCCATTTTCCAATATAACATCTTCAGATAGAGAAGGATCAAGGAATGCTGGAGGCCTCGGAAGGCCCATATTGTCACCTGAACATGTCAATATCACTATGATTACAGAGTGAAACAATAGAAAAATGCTTTTAAACTTTATTTCACATATATTCACATATTGCTCAACCCAGTATCAAAAACCTTTACAAACCACAACTAAATGGACACTATTTTTTTTTTCAAAACAAAAAAGGAGCCATTTTACACATTTGGCTAAAATGAATACAAAGTTGAAACAAGCGGCCATGTATGGATTTCCTGAAAATTCAACAGCCCATATGCTGATATAAATTAAGTTAAATTCTTGTGAGCTCATTACCGAAAGTTATCTGCATGTTATATAAAAAATATAGTAACACCTCAGTTTAGTCCAAGATTGTAAACATTCATCACCATAATTAATCCTTGACTTTTCTTCACTCTCCAACTTCATAAAACATTATTTACTTTAGTACAATGAAAAGGCAAACATGAATGACCTTTTTGTAAACGTAGTGATAAAAGTGAAATTTCTGGGACTAATTTGGGGTTTAATCATATAAAGTGAAAGATTTACAATTACCTATTATATCAGCAACCGTGCGACCATTTGAGAACCTACCATTAGGTAGACCATTACCCAAATCAATACCATACCAAGGTAAACTTGCCTGAGCAAGGCTCTTAGAGAGGTACTTGTTATTTCCAACATCCGAGAGGGAGTCTCCAAAAATGAACTGCACAACCTTGCATTGGCACCCTTCAAGCCCAATTCCAAATATGGTGCCTATTAGAACAACTAGCACCAAATGGAACTTCATATTTTTTCTATCAATTGGTAATCTCTTCAAGTAATGTTATAACTTAAACCTCTTGGCTCTAAGAGAAAGGGTCTAATAATAAGGATTTAAGCACTTGGGTTGGTTTTATACTTTTATATAATAATAGCTATGAATTTGTGAAATGTGGAATGGTGAGACTATGCTACGTTTGGTAGCATTGTTAGTAGAGGGAAGGAAGTAGATCGTTTGATAAACCAACTATTACTGATTCAAACCTACTGCAACTACCCTTTTGTTCTGTTACATGGTGCAGCTTTGTAACTTACGACCACATGTGTGTAGCTGAAGTCATATTTGTATTTTTTGGAGGGGTGATCAAGACATGATTTGGTTAATGTTTGAACTTGAAATCCATTGGTGTGGAACTCTCGCTGAATACAGTTTAAGCATATTGGAAAATGATGAATAGCCCAATAGGGTGATTTGTAATAAGTCGAATTTTCAACGAACATGTATTATTCTAGTGAATTGTTAAGGTAAGTACACCTAACTCCGCCATCGCTTGCTAAAATTGTATTTCACATCTCGTTAATTACTCTGCATGTTTTATTGCTAAAAGGGTATGCATGAGTGGAATCCTTAAAAATTAAACATTTTAATAAGTTAAAAGGCTTAAATATTTATTTAGTAGGTGTAACTTCACCTTCATTTTAATTTTAATCCTTATAAGTTAGTTTGTGTTTTTTAATTTTATTTTCAATAAATTGTTTTGCATATGGATCCACCACTTCATCAAATTGTTTTCCCCATTGAATTTTTGTGCAATTCTTCCTTGGGAATCAAGACAAAAGAAGTTAGACCGTTAGGTTTAAAAGAAAAGTTTAAGAGTTAATCTGTAATCCAATTTAGAAGAAAAGATTATAGTAGTAGAAAAAGACTCATCCTTGGCTTTAAAAGTTAGTGTTGAGATATGTCTGGTATCTTTTAAGAATTTATTATATGTTTTAAATCCTTAGAATATTTTTTAAAAATTTGTTTAGAATACTTTAGGATTTATTTTCTTTTTTAAGAGTGGGTTGCTTGGTCTATAAATAAAGCTTCTAGGTATGAAAAAGTGACCCCCATTTGATCCAACCGAAAAGGAGGGGGATCACATTTGAAGAAAGGGTTTGTAAATTTCACAAAAACTTGTGAAGATCATGTCCATAATAGTAATAATAATAAAGTATATTTATAAAATTTCTCGATTAGTCAATTAGTTACATATTTTATTTCACATAAACAAAAGATAATAAGAGAAATTAAATTTTTTATTATATAAATATTTAATATATCTTCATATGATGAAATCCTTATTTAAGGAAACAAATTATATCTTATTTTTATCAAAAGGAATTAGGTAAATTCTAATAAATGATTAATATTTTTCTTTATATTTAATTACTTGTTAATTTTTTATTGGTTGTATAAGGATGAGGTGTTAGATTTGTGTCCATTCAAGAATATTTCTTGATTCGATGCGTTGCATTCCTCCTTTGGGAGCACTTGAAGGAAGGATCATCACTTGTAAAGTAGAATAAAATACTTTGTATTCTTTCTTTAGAATTACTTCTTCAATTTCCTTCAAAAAGATACTTATCAAATTAAAATAATTCATAATATTTCACTTTAATTAATAATCGAAGATAAAAATTTTAAAAAATAAAAATTAAGTGATTAATGCATGAGAAAAAAACAAAAAATGAATTGACAATACAAAATATGAAAGTTTTTATTGACTAATGATAACTTATGCTCTATAGTCTATACACTTTAATAATTTGTGCACTAATATTATTGTTGGTAGCCGAAGTTTAAATTTTCGATAACCCAAATCGATAGGCCTAAAAGATAAATGTTGTTGACTGGATTAGAGGTTAGCAAACAACAAAGTCAAAAGTCCAAAAAAAATGAATTGGCTTTAATACATACGTTATTCCTTTTAGACAATTGACATACTAAGACGGTTGGTGATATAATCATCTTAGTATGTAGCGTTTTTTTAGACGGTTATGCAATGAATCGTCTTAGATTTTCCTTTAGACAAATGACATACTAAGACGGTTATGCGCATAACCGTCTTAGTATGTCTATTTTTTTATTGGTGTTGTTTTACTTTTTGTAAGTTTTTTGTGCTATTTTATTTTTTGTAATGTGTAACGAATACACTAAACATTGATTTGAAGCAAAAATATATTTATATTATTTTCAACAATTGTAAAATCATTTAATTACATAATACAAAAATTTACATAATTAATGAAAGTCTACAATTTTTCCCTAAATTGAAATTACTATAATAAGGTGAAGAGCTAGGAGAAAGGCTGCAAAAATCTTTCGTAATTGATCAATATCACTTGAACCCTACAAAATGACAAACAAACTCATGAAACTAACAGAAGGAGGACACGCCTAAGTACTGAGAAACAAATGAATAAAATGAATTATATCAATAAAAGGCATGTACACAGTTTGAAATTATAAGTAAAACAACAACATACAAAAATATCAGAACAAAAATTAGCAATAAAAAAGGTCTATAAACACCATAGCCAACAACTTCTGAACTAACCCCAGTATTTTTTTCATTTCTGATGTGCATTTCACACACTACCTCTGCAATTAGTCAAAATTTCTCTCTCAACCACTCAAACCACCCTCCTTTTATCTTTGTATACTTGATGTTCTTAACAACCCTCCCTTTTAATCTATCAATCTACTCTCTTTTCTTTCCATGTCTAAATTAAATTTCATTAGTTATTTTATTAAAAAAATTAAATAGATAAAAATAATCATCACAATTTAAGTCGTTCATTGTAAATAATATAATTTATAGTCAAAGTTATTTATTATGAATTTTAATTATATAAAAAATGTTCAGTTAACAAGCAGGACCCTGAAAGATTTGGGAATTTTTAATTAGGTCCACAAATAAATAAATAAAATTATAATTGGGTCATTGATCTTGTAATTTTTTTTAATTGGGTTGCTAAGGTTTGTAAGGTTTCACAAACTAACTCCGAGGAACCAATCATAAGAATTGTGACCATACACGTTTCGAAGAAGAAAGGGGTCTGAATACAGACAAAAACCAAACAAGACACATGCACAAGGCACCCATATTTTTTAACTATTTTTAATTTCATCAGTTCAGGAAGGTGGTAAATATTTGAAGAACTCCGTTGGTTATATCTACTAATAGTTGATTTTTTTTTCTCTTCTGAGTTCAAACAAGGAAAAATTCCAAACTTAGTGTCATTCTTAAACCCAGATGCATTAATTTCATTCCACAATCCAAATTACAAAAGTGAAAATTGAAATAGACAATCAGCTTGCACCGTAGAGAAGAAAACCAAGGGCTGAAAACAAAGAAACCCCTACTTACATGCATGGAAAAAATTATTAACGTCCGGTGATAAGCCGGAGGAAGGTGAGGATGACGTCAAGTCCTCATGCCCCTTATGCCCTGGGCAACACACGTGCTACAATGGACGGGACAAAGGATCGCGATCCCGCGAGGGTGAGCTAACTCCAAAAACTCGTCCTCAGTTCAGATTGTAGGCTGCAACTCGCCTGCATGAAGTCAGAATCGCTAGTAATCACCGGTCAGCTATACGACGGTGAATTCGCTCCTAGGCCTTGTACACACCGCCCATCACACTATGGGAGCTGGCAAAGGTTTGTTATTGTTCTTTCATTTCCTGTTGTTTTGTTTGGTTTATGATTTTACATACACACACACACACACACACACACACACACACATATATAATACACACACACACACATACATATACATGTAGCTACATAATGAAGTTACTTTTCTGCTGCTGTAGGAAGGAATAGGTATAATTGAAATTCTCAATGCAATTGTTGCAAGAATTCCCCCACCTGAAGATACATCTAAAAAACCATTGAGGGCTTTAATATTTGACAGGTACTCTTCATTTTTTTCAAATGTACTAATCCATTTGATCATATATGTTGCCAATACTCTATGGATCCACATGGATTATCATTTAAGATTTGGATAACATTGATACCACAAAATAATTTTATTAAGGTCCCTACAATGTAAAAATGATAACATAGACACTTCAACTGAGACTAGGTAGTCTTATTGCAAAGTTCAAGGATCTAATTTCTATGTCTAGGGCTCATCTTGTACTTTAGTTTATTCTTTTTCCATGTAGTTTTGTTGTTGTGTACTTAGCTTAATGCATGTTCAGAGACCTTTACTTTATGCATCCAAGTTCTATACGATTGCTCTCTCTACGTAGACATCCTTAGATGCAATAATTTCCAATGTTATTAAATAGCCCTTATAGTCCCACCATAACACTAATGTGGCATTTCTTGACCCCTCTGCCATAGGCAATTTGTGAAGGGAGGCTCTCTATGGCAGTGCCATAACTGCAATGGTGTGTTTATATGGCAGAATTTTGTCCTTCACCATATTCTGTGATCCACCTTTGATAACTTTGGTATTCACATGGATAGAATTCCTTTAGTATGTATGGCAGATTTATCCCCCTAGTATGTTGTGTCAACTAACATTCTTTTACATGTGGTATTTATACTTCATGCACTCATATTTATTATTTCTTTACATGCAGCTACTATGATCCATATAGAGGTGTTATTGTATACTTTCGAGTTGTAGATGGGACTATAAAGAAAGGTGACAGAGTTTATTTTATGGCTAGTGGGAAGATACAATACCTTTCCTATTTTTTGATCCCCTATTTTTGCCAACAAAGATTTAGTTTGGTGGTGACAAACTGTCAGTATAGTTGCCGGTTCATAATTTCATTCAACATTTGTTAAATCTTTAATATGACTGCAAACAAATTCAAACAAGCTCTAGTCTATCATTGGTGAAAACTTGGTCATTATGGTGACCACTGACTACTAATATTCTCTGAACTAATCTGATTACTAAATTACAGGATTATTTTGCTAATGAAATTGGAGTTTTGTCTCCTAGTCAACTACAAGTTGAAGAATTGTATGCTGGTGTGGTAAAATACTTCTGAATGGTTTAATTAGCAGGGTGATGTATTTCACATTGCGTATGGTATTTTTGTTGTCTCTTTCCTCCTCCTTCTCATCACTTATTAATTCTCTGTTTTTTTGGTCTATATATTGGTGGGAAATAAATATATGTGTGGCTATATGTAAATTTCCTGTCAATAAAACTTGATTGTGGATTCCTGAGATATATTATGGAATCATATTGGTTTGGGGAAACCATAATTAGTATTCATTTTATCTGCTTTTATTTTTTCTGAAGAAAAAAAGTATGGTAAAACATTCTTTAACTCAAATTGCAATTGTCTAAATGCAAGGGCTTAGACATTGGAAAAAAAAATTTGTGAAGTAATTTTCACTATCCAAGTGTACCAAATTATACTTTTGTAGGCATTTGAACTGAAGAGGAATGACCCATAATTCAGTAATCAGAATAGTTGGTCAGACCTGTAATTCTTATTTTATTCAATGAGAATAATAAAAGAGTTGGTATAATTGTATAAAAAAAAGAAAACTAATTGTTTTAGCCATAGAAACATTTTATTCAGAATACTTGGTCAGACCTGTAATTCTTATTTTATTCAATGAGAATAATAAAAGAGTTGGTTTAATTGTATAAAAAAGGAAAATTAATTGTTTTAGTCATAGAAACATTTTAATGAACCTAATTCCGTGTTATTAATGAAATACATATATGGAAAAAAAATCCTTGCCCTCCACTTAATCTTCCACCATCTCACTGCTAAATCTTATTTAACACACTACCATCCTACTGTTTTGTCCCTTGCATTCACATCAAGTGCTTTTGCCATGTATTGCAGAACTTGGAAGTAAAGAAATATTACAAGATACTATTTTCAATATTTAAACCTTGAAAATCATAACTTCAGTTTTGATATAATTATCAAGTTCACATTAAAAAAAGATAATTATCAAGTTAGTTGTAAATAATTCAATGTCTATATAATAATTAATGAATCATATATGGATGACGATAACGTAACTGGTGTTCTACATGACCAAATATAGCAACTCAACATTTAACACACACTACTACAATTATGGTATTCTAAGTCGGTTCTACAGGATATTCTATGACAATTTTGAACCGTCATAAAAAGCAACGTTGTAATATTTATTACGACGGTTGTGCAACCGTCTTAGAATGTAATGGTTACTAAGACAGTTATTCAATATCACCTCACATGAAGCCTATGTTATAGCTTCTTCAACATCTCTTCTATGTTGTTGAGTCAAATGAATTCATGTCAGTTTAAATATGATAATGGAATAATGGATGCTAACTTTACTATTTTCATTGACTATAGAGATATAAGATTATAGTATGAGTTGCATGGTTTTTTCTGTTGAGTATAGTCCATAGACATATTATGTAACTTATGCTATGCAATTTAAGTTCTGCTACAGATTCATGACTTAGTGGAAGATAAGAAAGGTAGAACAGTGGCAACTCTGTTTGGGACGTGGGAAGAGAGCTTGCATTACGTAATTGGAGGGAATTCTGGGAAAGGAAAAGAGTCCTCCTATGTGTCATCAAAACCACATGTTTTGTGGAAGCGGAGCCCAACACCAGAGTACCAGACAAGATATAACCTCACACAATTTGCTATGACACTAAATGAAATCACACCTGGATTAAAGGTGAGTATTGATTCAACTGTTTTTCTTTTAACCTCACCTTTCACTAAACCCTGAGAGCATGCATATTGCTTTCATGTTCACTCATCCAAAATCACGTTGAAATATTAACTGATGTGATTTTAAGGAAATGTTTAAATATTTGGTTTTACTTTGAAGAATTGATTCTAGGTACAAATTTTGGATTGAAATAACTTAAGTTGTATTGAATAAAAAAAATTATACTGAATTCTATCGCTGACTTTCTTTTTTAGAGTAAAAAAATTCAAACATATATAATCATATTACTTTAAAATTAGTTTGAATCAAAATCAATTTTGTGCATGTTCACTCAAACATCCAAACATAAAATTGGTTCATTCAATGGCACTAAATCCTATGTGGTTTGGTTAGTATTTAGTACTGACAAATTAAGTTAACAAGCAGGAGAAGTTGCCACCAACAGATTCAAGACTAAGACCTGATCAAAGGTGTTTGGAGAATGGACAGCATGAAATGACCAATTTTGGAAAGTTGCGGTTGGAACAAAGTCAGCGGTAGGTTGCTTCTGAAATTTCAAGGGACCTTGTCCTATAATATAATGAAATGCATTATGCTATTGCTGGTTAACAAAAGACTCACCATAATTGCAGGCATGAAAGGTGTAAGAGAAGGGTTGGAAACCAAGGTGGTTTGCCAAGGAAAAAGGCAGCAACTCTTACCGTTATTTTGGAGGGTACTGGGAGACCAGGGAAAAGGGGAACTGGGAATCTTGTCTTGACATTTTTGGCCAAGTCTCAACCCATACTGATTTTAACCCAACTTCATAAATTCTCAACACTGTTACCTACCTACTCCCCCTACTACCACACCCCTTTTGATCATAGCATATATTCATAACCATATTTATGATCATTACTTTTTTTAGCATTCAACGGATATGGTTGATTAATGCCTGTTATGTATACGTTACGTACAGAAAACAGTGGTTCTTACTTCTTCCTCAACAAGGTAACTTCCCATTTCCCAATTCCATCTGGCAACAACATCAATTTTTCTTGTTGTCAGATACTCATTTCAAAGTTGGGTCTATAGAATGGATGGAGTGGAGCTTTGTATGAAAGTCATAGTTGGTATACTAATCATAATCATATAAATATATCCATAATATGGAGAAAAGGAGGCAAACTCGTTAAATGAACATGCACCCTTTTTTAATGTTTAATTATGATGATCCATTGAACATGTTAAACTGTTTATACACGTTTATTCCAATTTGGTGCAACAAGTTAGGCAATGCTTTTGGTTATGTCAAATGAAATTTGGTAAATGAGTCCAGCATAAGATACAGGAAAATATGCTGTTGCATGCGCATGAGAAAACTCAATTGACCGGAATCTTGTTTGTATTTACCATTTTTATTCCGTGGATAGATGGGGTAGTTGTGGAAACTCTTGTTGACGAGTGTTAAGAAACAAGAGAGAAAGAGTTGTGGTCTTAATATAGCAGCTGCCAATAGATTAAGCGGCTATGCCCGTGATCCTCTCGAGATTGTTGTAGATAAAGATCAAAACGTATAAATTAAGGAAACAAAATGGAATTTTCACATGATTGTGGTGTGAGGACAAATAACAAGTTAACAGTGGGGGCAACAAAGCTACCACTTGTCTAGTCTATCCACCTGATTTCTTGTTTAATAACCTCATATCAAGCCTAGTCCAATCTGTTGATCCTCAAAAATAAACTCTTGTAAACTCTAGTCAAACCTGAACAATTTCCATATGAAGAAGGCCCAGAAACCCACATCTAAAGGAATTCTATCCATCTAAATACCAAGGTTATCAAAGGTGGATCACAGAATATGGTGAAGGACAAAATTCTGCCATATAAACACACCATTGCAGCTATGGCACTGCCATAGAGAGCCTCCCTTCACAAATTGCCTATGGAAGAAGGGTCAAGAAATGCCACATTAATGTTATGGTGGGACTATAAGGGCTATTTAATAACATTGGAAATTATTGCATCTAAGGATGTCTACGTGGAGAGAGCAATTGTATAGCAACTAGATGCATAAAGTAAAGGTCTCTGAACTTGCATTAAGCTAAGTACACAACAACAAAACTACATGGAAAAAGAATACACTAAAGTACAAGATGAGCCCTAGACATAGAAATTAGATCCTTGAACTTTACAATAAGACTACCTAGTCTCAGTTGAAGTGTCTATGTTATCATTTTTACATTATAGGGACCTTAATAAAATTATTTCGTGGTATCAATGTTATCCAAATCTTAAATGATAATCCATGTGGATCCATAGAGTATTGCCAACATATATGATCAAATGGATTAGTACATTTGAAAAAAATGAAGAGTACCTGTCAAATATTAAAGCCCTGAATGGTTTTTTAGATGTATCTTCAGGTGGGGGAATTCTTGCAACAATAGCATTGAGAATTTCAATTATACCTATTCCTTCCTACAACAAAAAAGTAACTTCATTATGTAGCTACATGTATATGTATGTGTGTGTGTGTATTATATGTGTGTGTGTGTGTGTGTGTGTGTGTGTGTGTGTGTGTGTATGTAAAATCATAAACCAGACAAAACAACAGGAAATGAAAGAACAATAACAAACCTTTGCCAGCTCCCATAGTGTGACGGGCGGTGTGTATAAGGCCCGGGAATGAATTCACCGCCGTATGGCTGACCGGCGATTACTAGCAATTCCGACTTCATGCAGGCGAGTTGCAGCCTACAATCTGAACTGAGGACGGGTTTATGGAGTTAGGTCACCCTCGGGGGATCGCGATCCTTTGTCCCTGATGTGCCATTATTTTCTCCTATTTCTTAACCCCTTTTGTACCATTTTAAGTACTGATTAATCTTAATTGTCAAATTAATTAGACAGTTTTATTATTTGGGCCCATTCAGCTAATTTGATGTTTTTAATCTAATTTCAGGAATTAATGAAGCATTGGGCTTGAATCTAGAATTGGGCGTGGACTTGAAGAGAGCAGACTATTCTACAAAATTAGATCTTATCTTATCTTTATCTTATCTAGATATTATTTAGATTTGATCTCATCTAGATATTATTTAATCTAGATCTTATCTTATCTTATATAGATTTGAATTTAATTTATTTATGGGCTTGGATTTAAAACAGATTTGTAAGCTTTGGCGCTGGAAAACTATATAACAGCACCAAGGTTCTAGTTTTGGTCTCTCTCTTCTCTCTCCCCTATTTTCGTTTTCTAGTCTTAGGCTTTTTCTTTGAGACATTTTTTTCGTTTTGCAATTCCAGTAGCAATAAAATTTCGTTCTTCAATTTATAAGTTCTTTATCTATTGATTAATGGAAGGCTAAGTCCCCAACGTTGCTTTCTCTTGAGGATCAAGCACAGTTCTCTTTGAGGTTCTATTATTACTGTTAAATTCTGTTCAGTTTTTCCTCTTCACTAATTACTTTAAATTCGTTGCTATTAATTCATGCATGCTTAGTGCTTGATTAATTGTCTCTACGCTTAATTTACGTTCATGCTTAATGATCGTTTATGAGTAATTGGTGTATGTGTTGCTTAATCACATAATGAATGCCTTATGTTAAATTTCTCTTAGTAATTTAATTTAGGGTTGGATTAAGTGGTTAAACTGATAAAGGATAAATTCTCGCAACCTAGGATAAGAGACCTGCTTGCAAATGAAGGGGAAGCAACGTATTTTAATTCTAATATTTTTCTAATTCAATTTTACTCGCTATTTAATTTACAAAAGCAAACAACCCCCCCCCCCCCCAATTCATTACTATTTTCCTACTATCCGTTATGAACATTTGGTTTATCATTGCTCGTTGGGAAACGACCTAGGATCACTTCCTAGATACTGCATTTTTAATGTTTATTTGATTCGAGTACGGCCTCGATCAAATTTGGCACCGTTGCCAGGGAGCAGTGTCCAAAGGTTCATAATAGCTAGTGTCGTGTTAGTGTTTAATTCTTGTGTTAGTGTTTAATTCTTTCGTGTTGTGTTAGTATTGTGTTAGTATTATTTAGTACCTTGTTATTTTGTTTATTGTGTGTTCTGTTTTAGTTTTTTTCTGTTCAGCGCTTCCCCTGTTTCAGTTTTGGTGTTTTGCTGTGAATAGTGTTTTGCAACGGATTTAGCAACCACTTTTGCTTAATAGAACACTTGCTCGAAAATAGGGTAGTAGTGGAAATCCCTTAGCGATGGATTTTAGAGACCACCCTTGCTGAATTAACTTGGATTTTTTGTTTTGGTAGCTATAGTTGTTATTTTTGGCTGAATTTTTTTGTGGTCACTTATTTTGATCCATATTTTGTGGGAAAAATAGTTGGAGCCCTTAGTTTGGTCAGGTTTGAAAGTTCCAAAAAAGTAGCAAATTTGATTTTTGTTAAAACTTCTAACGGCCATAACTTTTGCTCCGGTTATCAGAATCGCAATTATTATATATGTATTTGGGGTAGAAAAAAATTTCCCAAGCCGTGGCATCCGGCCATAGGTCGGCTGAGGTCTCCTTCTTCCAAAAATTGAGATTCTGTCAAAAGTTTTTTATTTTCCAAGTATTATTCTCTTATTTTTCTTAACTTATCATTTTTAGCTTCTATAGTTAGACTTTGAATTTTTGTTTGAAATTTTTTGTGCTATCTTCTCATCATTTTATAAGGTTGCTCACAAAATTTCAAGTCATTTGGATATCATTTAATGGTAGTTGTAGTTCAAACCTACACTATTACTTGCATAAGAAGGCAACTAGTTGTGCATGCTGAATATAGTGTATGACTAGAGGCAATCCATCTGACTTACAACCCTTAGATCCTGAGATAGATAGGACATTTCATAAATTAGTTAGACATCATTTAGTACCTTTTGAACATCCTGAGCATTCTGTTATTGGTGATTTTGAGCATTATAGCTTTGAACATTCTGATTTTGAACATTCTGAGAACATGGCACTACCTCCACCCCGTGAGAGAACTCTAAGGGAAATGGCTGCACCTGATTTCACCTACGAAAGCTTGTGCATTCAATACCCTGATGAGGGTGTTCCATATGTTCTCAAAACTGGACTAATACATTTGCTGCCCAAGTTTCATGGTCTTGCAGGTGAAGATCCTCTCAAGCATCTTAAGGAGTTCCATATTGTTTGTTCCACCATGAAGCCCCCTGATGTCTAGGAAGATCATATCTTTCTAAAGGCTTTTCCTCATTCTCTGGAGGGAGTGGCAAAAGATTGGCTATATTACCTTGCTCTTAGGTCCATTTTTAGCTGGGATGACCTTAAGAGGGTGTTCTTGGAGAAATTCTTCCCTGCATCTAGGACCACTGCCATCAGAAAAGACATTTCAGGCATTAGGCAACTTAGTGGAGAAAGCTTGTATGAGTACTGGGAAAGATTCAAGAAATTGTGTGCAAGCTGTCCTCACCACCAGATTTCTGAGCAACTTCTTCTGCAATATTTCTATTAGGGACTTAGCAACATGGAGAGAAGTATGATTGATGCTGCCAGTGGTGGAGCCCTTGGTGATATGACTCCTGCTGAGGCTAGGAATTTGATTGAGAAGATGGCTTCTAACTCCCAACAATTCAGTGTAAGAAATGATCCTATTGTTCTTAGAGGAGTCCATGAGGTGGCCACGGATTCATCTTCATCTACTGAAAATAAAAAGCTTGAAGGAAAACTTTATGCCTTGGTCAACCTAGTAACTTAGCTTGCCATGAATTAGAAATCTACACTTGTTGCAAGAGTCTGTGGTCTATGTTCTTCTGCAAATCACCATACAGATCTTTGTCCTTCTTTGGAGCAATCTGGAGTCAATGAGCAACCTGAAGCTTATGTTGCAAACATTTATAATAGACCCCCTCAGCAGCAAAACCAACAACAACAGAATAATTATGATCTTTCAAGCAACAGATACAATCCAGGTTGAAGGAATCATCCAAATCTGAGATGGAGAAGTCCTCCACAACAACAACAGCTTATCCCTCCTTTTCAGAATGCTGCTGGCCCAAGCAAGCCATATGTTCCTCCCCCAATGCAGCAACAACAACAACAACAAAGGCAACAAGCAACTAAGGCTCCTCCTCAACCTTCCATAGAAGAGTTTGTGAGGCAAATGACTATACAAAACATGCAGTTTCAACAAGAGACAAGAGCCTCCATTCAGAGCTTAACTAATCAGATGGGACAGTTGGCTACACAGTTAAATCAACAACAGTCCCAAAATTCTGATAGATTACCTTCTCAATCTATCCAGAATCCCAAAAATGTGAGTGCCATTACATTGAGGTCAGGAAAGTAGTGTCAAGGACCTCAACAAGAAGCATCTCCCTCATCCGCCAATGAACCTGCCCAACCTCACTCTACTTTAGAAAAAGATGATGACAAAAATTTAAAGAGTAAGTTACCTAACAATTTCTATGCAGGTGAATCTAAAGAGAAGCAACATATCCCTCTTCCATTCCCTCCAAGAGCAATTTCCAACAAAAAAATGGAAGATGCAGAGAAGGAGATCTTGGAAACATTTAGGAAAGTAGAGGTAAACATACTTCTGCTGGATGCAATAAAGCAAATTCCAAGATATGCTAAATTCTTGAAGGAGCTGTGCACTAATAAGCGGAAGCTTAAAGGAAGTGCAAGAATTAGTATGGGCAGAAATGTCTCCGCATTGATTGGTAAATCTTTTCCCCAAATCCCTGAAAAATGTAAAGATCCAGGTACATTCAGCATACCTTGTATTATAAGGAATAGTAAGTTTGACAATGCCATGCTAGATTTAGGAGCTTCCGTTAGTGTGATGCCTCTGTCTATTTTTAATTCTCTATCTCTAGGTCCTTTGCAGTCATATGATGTGGTAATTCATTTAGCTAATACAAGTGTTACCTATCCTGCTGGTTTCATAGAGGATGTCTTAGTTAGAGTTAGTGAACTGATTTTCCCTGTTGATTTTTATATTTTGAATATGGAGGAGGGATTTTCTAAAGGATCAGTTCCCATTATTCTAGGCAGACCTTTTATGAAAACTGCTAGAACTAAGATAGATGTATATGTAGGCACACTATCTATGGAGTTTGGTGATATAACTGTTCATTTTAATATTCTTGATGCTATGAAACACCCATCTGAAGATCTTTCTGTATTTCGTGTTGAAATAATTGACCATATTGTTGATGAATACATGACTGATCTTCTTCCTAATCTGCATGCCTGTCACTCTTCATGCATTGTGAAATTCTGATACTGGGGACAGATGTCGTACAGGATGTCACGACATCACGCTTCAGAACATGCAGATTATAGTTGACAGTGTGTACAGTTTAAACAAGAAGATAACACAAGAGAATTGTTAACCCAGTTCGGTGCAACCTCACCTACATCTGGGGGCTACCAAGCCAGGGAGGAAATCCACTAAAATAGTGTTAGTTCAAGGTCTAACAGCCACTGTTTACAACCTTCTCACCTAACCACTACCCGTGCAATCTCTACCTAAGAGCCACTCTTAGATATGAGAACCCCGCTCACTCCCTCTCAACCACACTCCCGTGTTTACAAATAAATCAAAGACACACCAGAGATCAACTCTGAACAAAAGGGATCAACCCTACACACTAGAGATCAACTCTACACACTAGAGATCAACTCTACACACTGGAGATCAACTCTACACACTAGAGATCAACTCTACACACTCAGGTCCAACACTTGATGTTAGGGTACCATCAAGGTGGCTCACAAAACACTCAAGTCCCAAAACTCACAAAATAACTCTTCAATCCCGGACTTGGTAGAAAACTCGTGCAGCCTCCATGTTTATATAGCAATGTGCGTTTCTGGGCTGCAACGGCTTGTGCTGGAGGAGATCTATCATTCTTCCTGAAAATCTGCAGTTAAAGAACTAAAAGATACAGTTTGATCTTTTAGTTTTTATCTTTAATCTTTAATCCCTGAACGAACTCTTCTACTTTGAAATTCGAACTTTAATTATCTTTTAATTCGTTCCAGAAGATAGATCATCTTATCTCTTGCTAACTGCACAATAATCTGTTAAAGATATAACAGATTTATGTGTCCAGTATTTTCGGGCCAGATGTCAGGACATCGTGTCCGACATCGTGGATTCTGCAGCTTCAATTCTTCATTTGACATTTTATCTTGACTTATGCATTGTGCAGCAACTCCAGTATTCTCGGGCAGGATGTCAGGACATTGTATCCGACATCGTGGATCCTGCAACTTCAATTCTTCATTTGACATTTTATCTTGCCTTGTGCATTGTGCAGCCCGATCTTATTCCTTGACATAACGTTGGACATCATGTGCAGCAACTCCAGCTTTCCTTCATTGTCTAAGTGCTTATGTTTTAACAAAATCTTAGCCAATCTTTTAAAGCTTAGTAAAGCTAGGCACTAACACATTGAGTCTAAATTTGCACTTGATTATATTTCTGAATTTGATGCTGAGAGTGAATCTGAATTTGATATTGATCACATGTCTGGTGATGTTTTATCTCTTTAGATTGATTTTATAAAGTCAGATGGAACTAACCATGTTTCAAGAAGTACACATACCTCTGACTTTCTTTATGAGGTACAGGCTGAGAAACCATCCCTTTCTACCACTATCCAGCCGCCCACACCAGAATTGAAGCCTCTGCCATCAAATTTAAAATATGCTTACTTGGATGATAGCAAAAGTTTTTCAGTAATTATATCTGCCTCCCTTGCTCATGAGCAAGAGGAGAAGCTGTTATCAGTTCTCAAGAAGCATAAGAAAGCTATAGGCTGGACTCTGGCAGACATTCCTGGTATTAGCCCATCCACATGTATGCATCGAATAAATTTAGAAGATGGGGCTAAACCAGTAAGACAGCCACAGAGAAGACTCAACCCAGTGATTCTTGATGTAGTGAAGAAGGAGGTAACCAAGCTTTTGCAAGCTGTAATCATTTATCCAATCTCCGACAGCCAATGGGTGAGTCCCGTCCAGGTAGTTCCAAAGAAAACCGGCCTCACCGTGATAAAAAATGAGAAGGAGGAGCTGATTCCTACTCAGGTGCAGAACAGTTGAAGAGTATGCATAGACTATAGGAGGCTGAACCAGGTTACCAAAAAGGACCATTTTCCACTGACTACCACCCCCATCATCCAGGCACCCGACTGGACAGCCCCTTTTGAGCTTATGTGTGATGCATCAAATTATGCATTGGGGGCTGTCCTTGTTCAGAAAATTGATATATTGCCTAGGGTGATATATTATGTTTCTAGGACTTAAGATGCTACCCAAGCAAATTATACTACTACTGAGACAGAGCTACTAGCCATAGTTTTTGCTCTTGAAAAATTTCGTTCTTATTTGCTTGGTACTCGCATTATTGTTTATACTGACCATGCAGCTTTAAAGTACTTGTTGTAGAAGGCTGATTCAAAGCCTAGGTTGATCCGATGGATGCTCTGGCTCCAAGAGTTTGACTTGGAGATCCGTGATAGGAGTGGAGCACAAAATTTAGTTGCTGATCATTTGAGTCAGATCAAACATGTGTCTGATGAAGACTCACCCATTCAGGATGATTTCCCGGATGATCATTTATATATATTGTATAGTATTTCTGATTCTCTTTCTACTCCCTGGTTTGCTAACATTGTCAATTATTTAATTGCTTCTGTTTTTCCTCCCTTAGCATCTAAGGCTCAAAAGGATAAAATTAAAAGTGATGCTAAGCATTTTATTTGGGATGACCCCTACTTGTGGAAATTGTGTAGTGATCAAGTCATTAGACGATGCATTCCAGATCATGAGACTGACTCAGTCCTGCGGTTCTGTCATTCTTTCGCACTGGGAGGTCATCTGGGTGTTCAAAGGACAGCTCACAAAGTGCTTGATTGTGGCTTTTATTGGCCCACAATCTTTAAAGATGCGTGGAAGATTTGTAGCACTTGTGAGCAGTGTCAGGGAGCAGGAAGTGCACTTACATGGCGACAACAAATACTTCAGCAACCTATGCTATTCTGTGAGGTGTTTGATGTCTGGGGTATAGATTTCATGGGTCTTTTTCCTATATCTTTTGGTTATGTTTACATTCTCCTTGCAGTTGATTATGTTTCAAAATGGGTGGAAGCCAAGCCCACTAGAACTAATGATGCTAAGGTTGTTGTAGATTTTGTCAGATCTAATCTATTTTGCAGGTTTGGAGTACCTAAAGCAATCGTTAGTGATCAAGAAACTCATTTTTGCAACAAATCAATGCATGCCTTGCTTAAAAAGTATAGGGTTGTCCACAGGGTATCCACACCATACCACCCCCAAACCAATGGACAGACAGAAATTTCAAACAGCGAGATCAAGAGAAGCCATAGGAATGCAGCCAAGCAGGAAAGATTGGAGTATCAGGCTAGATGATGCTCTTTGGGCACATAGGACTGCCTACAAAGCACCCATAGGAATGTCTCCTTATCAGGTTGTCTTTGGAAAGACATGTCATCTTCCAGTGGAGATTGAGCACAAAGCATACTGGGTAGTGAAGACCTGCAACTTCTTTATGGATCAAGCTGGTGAGGAAAGAAAGTTGCAACTGAGTGAGTTAGATGAGATCCGCCTAGAAGCGTATGAGAATGCCAAGTTCTACAAAGAAAAGACCTAGAAGTTCCATGATAGCATGATAATTAAGAAGGACTTCATGGTTGGGCAAAAAATGTTATTGTATAATTCTAAGCTTGGACTCATGAGTGGTAAGTTGAGGTCTAAGTGGATTGGTCCTTTGGTTGTTACTAATGTTTTTCCTTATGGTACAGTTGAGATCAAAAGCGACTCCACACACAAGAGCTTCAAGGTCAATGGACACCGACTTAAGTCATTCCTCACAAACCCTTCTTTAGTGGACGTAGTGGTGGAAGAAACTTCCTTACTCCACCCTACTCTTCCTCCATCATGACTTAGGGAGTTTTTCTTTTCCTATCTCCTTCTTTACTTTTATTACATTTGTCCGATTCTATTTGATGGTTTAATTGTTTTTAATCTTTTAATTGTGCTACATTGAGGACAATGTGTTGTTTAAGTATGGGGGGAGTGTTCTTTGGTTTTGGTTTTGATAGTTGTGTTAAATTAGTTTAATTTTGTTAGTTTTGTTGGGTTCTAGTTTAATTTTGTTAGTTTTGTTGTGTTAAATTTGCATGTTTTTCTTTGAATTATAGGATATGTTTTAGTAATGGGTAATTGTTCTGAAAATAAAAGTCTCTTGACATTTTGTGATTTGAAATCCTTGTTTTTCCTCTACATGTCATGATAGTTTTGAAAGCTCAATTTCAAAGTGATAAGTTTACCTTTGTGAGAATTTGAGCCATCCATCATCATAATCTTTTGGTGTGTTTTGCCCCATTGATTGCTTGCATAATAGCCTTGGCTTGATTCTTGTTGATGCTTCCTAATTCACATGCTTATTTGGAAATGATTTAGGCAATTTTGTTCTTATAAGCTTCTAGCCAAATGGACTTACCTTGAATTAATTCCTTTGATAGCCCCTTTGAGCCTATGTTCCCCTTTCTTTGTTTTGAAGCTCATTACAAGCCTTAAGTAAAAAACCATGATATCACCTTACCCTTAAGGAATTTTGGAGCTTTGGAATTGTTTTGGGAATAAGTATGGGCGGGGGGTATGTTTCATTGGAAGATATGATTTTTGGCCATGCTTAATGTTCTATTTTGGCCATGCTTGATGTATATGTATATTGCCTAGTTCTTGCTTTAATCTTCAATTTCGTACTGTTCAATCTAAAAAAAATCAGTTTCTGCAAATTCTTCAATTTCGTACTGTTCAATCAAAAAAAAGAAGAAAAGAAGTGAAGTTGAATAAATGAGGTCTTGTTATGAGGACTTGATTTGGGAGCCTTGGTTGATTTTGTTGATATTAGAGGGTTTGGGTTTACTACTTGTGCTTAATTTCCAGTTATTCCCCATTGCTCCTCTATTCCTTTGGGATTTAGCTACTTATTCCATATTTTCCCCTACCTTGTCCTTGGCCCCATTACAACCTTAAAACACCTTTTGATCCTTATGTGCTTGTGTTTATGGGTTGATTGTCAATTTTAGAATCTTGCCAAGTCTAGGTGGTATTTGTTTTCATGGGTGCTTCGAGAGTAAACAGTAGCCTAGACACTTGAGAGATAGAGTGTATATCTTGTGAGGCTTTATCATTTTTCATTATTGAGCTGATTAACTATTTTGCCATGATTGGGTTGCTTGGATGATTTTCACGAATGTCTTGACTCTTTGGATCTCTTCATGTTAGATGTTACCCATTCCTTGATGTTCATTGAGAAATATGTAAATGTTTTGTTTGTCTCTCTTTGATATCCTTGGCTTTTGTTCTTTATTTCATTTTGCCCAGGAGTGCAAAAGGCTAAGTATGGGGGGTTTTGATGTGCCATTATTTTCTCCTATTTCTTAACCCTTTTTGCACCATTTTAAGTACTGATTAATCTTAATTGTCAAATTAATTAGGCAATTTTATTATTTGGGCCCATTCAGCTAATTTGATGTTTTTAATCTAATTTTAGGAATTAATGAAGCATTGGGCTTGAATCTAGAATTGGGCGTGGACTTGAAGAGAGCAGACTATTCTACAAAATTAGATCTTATCTTATCTTTATCTTATCTAGATATTATTTAGATTTGATCTCATCTAGATATTATTTAATCTAGATCTTATCTTATCTAGATTTGAATTTAATTTATTTATGGGCTTGGATTTAAAACAGATTTGTAAGCTTTGGCGCTGGAAAACTATATAACAGCACCAAGGTTCTAGTTTTGGTCTCTCTCTTCTCCCTCCCCTATTTTCGTTTTCTAGTCTTAGGCTTTTTCTTTGAGACATTTTTTTTCGTTTTGCAATTCCAGTAGAAATAAAATTTCGTTCTTCAATTTATAAGTTCGTTATTTATTGATTAATGGAAGGCTAAGTCCACAGCGTTGCTTTCTCTTGAGGATCAAGCACAATTCTCTTTGAGGTTCTATTATTACTGTTAAATTCTGTTCAGTTTTTCCTCTTCACTAATTACTCTAAATTTGTTGCTATTAATTCATGCATGCTTAGTGCTTGATTAATTGTCTCTACGCTTAATTTACGTTCATGCTTAATGATCGTTTATGAGTAATTGGTGTATGTGTTGCTTAATCATATAATGAATGCCTTATGTTAAATTTCGCTTAGTAATTTAATTTAGGGTTGGATTAAGTGGTTAAACTGATAAAGGATAAATTCTCGCAACCTAGGATAAGAGACTTGCTTGCGAATCAAGGGGAAGCTACATATTTTAATTCTGATATTTTTCTAATTCAATTTTACTCGCTATTTAATTTACAAAAGCAAACAACCCCCCCCCCCCCAATTCATTACTATTTTCCTACTATCTGTTATGAACATTTGGTTTATCATTGCTCGTTGGAAAACAACCCAATTAAAAAAAAATTACAAGATCAATGACCCAATTATAATTTTATTTATTTATTTGTGGACCTAATTAAAAATTCCCAAATCTTTCAGGGTCCTGCTTGTTAACTGAACCTTTTTTATATAATTAAAATTCATAATAAATATCTTTGACTATAAATTATATTATTTACAATGAGCGACTTAAATTGTGATGATTATTTTTATCTATTTAATTTTTTTTAATAAAATAACTAATGAAATTTAATTTAGACATGGAAATAAAAGAGAGTAGATTGATAGATTAAAAGGGAGGGTTGTTAAGAACATCAAGTATACAAAGATAAAAGGAGGGTAGTTTGAGTGGTTGAGAGAGAAATTTTGACTAATTGCAGAGGTAGTGTGTGAAATGCACATCAGAAATGAAAAAATACTGGGGTTAGTTCAGAAGTTGTTGGCTATGGTGTTTATAGACCTTTTTTATTGCTAATTTCTGTTCTGATATTTTTGTATGTTGTTGTTTTACTTATAATTTCAAACTGTGTACATGCCTTTTATTGATATAATTCATTTTATTCATTTGTTTCTCAGTACTTAGGCGTGTCCTCCTTCTGTTAGTTTCATGAGTTTGTTTGTCATTTTGTAGGGTTCAAAAAGTAAAACAACAAAAAAAAATAGACATACTAAGACGGTTATGCGCATAACCATCTTAGTATGTCATTTGTCTAAAGGAAAATCTAAGATGGTTCATTGCATAACCGTCTAAAAAAGCGCTACATACTAAGATGATTATACCACCAACCGTCTTAGTATGTCAATTGTCTAAAAGGAAAATCTAAGATGGTTTTTTGTATAACCATCTTAGAAAGTACTACATACTAAGACGGTTATACAACCAACCATCTTAGTATGTCAATTGTCTAAATGAAAATCTAAGACGGTTTTTTGAATAACCGTTTTAGAAAGCGCTACATACTAAGATGATTTTTGTATAAACGTCTTAGTATCTCATTTTTCTAAATGGAAATTTAAGATGGTTTTAAGTCAAACCGTCTTAGTATGTAAAAGTTTCTAAGACGGTTGTACCAATAACTGTCTTAGAAAGACAATCATACTAAGGTGGTTTTTGTACTTAAAACTGCTTTAAAAAATAAACACATGCTAAGACAGTTATTGAATAGTTAATCTTTTTTAAAATATTTTTTTTATTTTCATTATTTATTTTCTTAAAATATAATGATTATAATGAATAGTTAATCTTAATCATTGATTCAAAAAAATCAATCATTAAGATGAAAAATAACTTGATCAATTCTCAATATATATATATATATATATATATATATATTACTTTACAAGAGATCAATAGATTGGACTAGACTTGATAGGAGGTTATTAAACAAGAAATAAGGTGGATAGACTAGACAAGTGGTAGCTTTGTTGCCCCCACTGTTAACTTGTTATTTGTCCTCACACCACAATCATGTGAAAATTCCATTTTGTTTCCTTTATACGTTTTGATCTTTATCTACAACAATTTTGAGAGGATCACAGGCATAGTCGCTTAATCTTTTGGCAGTTGCTATATTAAGACCACAACTCTTTCTCTCTTGTTTCTTAACACTCGTCAACAAGAGTTTCCATAACTACCCCATCTATCCACGGAATAAAAACAGTAAATACAAACAAGATTCCTGTCAATTGAGTTTTCTCATGCGCATGCAACAACATATTTTCCTGTATCTCATGCTGGACTCATTTACCAAATTTCATTTGACATAACCAAAAGCACTGTGTAACATGTTGCACCAAATTGGAATAAACGTGTATAAATAGTTTAACATGTTCAATGGATCATCAGAATTAAACATTAAAAATAGGGTGCATGTTCATTTAATGAGTTTGCCTCCTTTTCTCCACGTTGTGGATATACTTATATGATTATGATTAGTATACCAACTATGACTTTCATACAAAGCTCCACTCCATCCATTCTATAGACCCAACTTTGAAATGAGTATCTGACAACAAGAAGAATTGTTGTTGTTGCCAGATGGAATTGGGAAATGGGAAGTTACCTTGTTGAGGAAGAAGTAAGAACCACTATTTTTTGTACGTAACCTATACATAACAGGCATTAATCAACCATATCTGTTGAATGCTAAAAAAAAGTAATGATCATAAATATGGTTATGAATATATGCTATGATCAAAAGGGGTGTGGTAGTAGAGGGAGTAGGTAGGTAAAAGTGTTGAGAATTTATGAAGTTGGGTTAAAATTAGTATGTGTTGAGACTTGGCCAAAAATGTCAGGACAAGATTCCAAGTTCCCCTTTTCCCTGGTCTCCCAGTACCCTCCAACATAACGGTAAGAGTTGCTGCCTTTTTCCTTGGCAAACCACCTTGGTTTCCAACCCTTCTCTTGTACCTTTCGTGCCTGCAATTATGGTGAATCTTTTGTTAAATTAATGAATGAGAGCATATTAACTAGCAATAGCATAATGCATTTCATTATGTTATAGGACAAGGTCCAATGAAATTTCAGAAGCAACCTGTTGCTGCATTTCATTATATCTTGTCTGGTACTCTGGTGTTAGGCTCCGCTTCCACAAAACATGTGGTTTTGTTGACACATAGGAGGACCCTTTTCCTTTCCTAGAATTCCCTCCAATTACGTAATGCAAGCTCTTATCCCACGTCCCAAACAAAGTTGCCACTGTTCTACCTTTCTTATCTTCCACTACGTCGTGAATCTGCAGCAAAACTTAAATTGCAGAGCATAAGTTACATAATATGTCTATGGACTATACTCAACAGAAAAAACCATACAACTCATAGTGTAATCTTATATCTCTATAGTCAATGAAAATAGTAAAGTTCGCATCCATTATTCCATTATCATATCTAAATTGGCATGAATTCATTTGACTCAACAACATAGAAGAGATGTTGAAGAAGTTATAACATAGGCTTCATGTGAGGTGATATTGAATAACCGTCTTAGTAACCACTACATTTTAAGACGGTTGTACAACCGTCGTAATAAATATTACGACGTTGCTTTTTATGACGGTTCAAAATCGTCGTAGAATATCCTGTAGAACCGACTTAGAATACCATAATTGTAGTAGTGTGTGTTAAATGTTGAGTTGTTGTATTTGGTCATGTAGAACACCAGTTACGTTATCGTCATCCATATATGATTCAGTAATTATTATATAGACATTGAATTATTTACAACTAACTTGATAATTATCTTTTTTTAATGTGAACTTGATAATTATATCAAAACTAAAGTTATGATTTTCAAGGTTTAAATATTGAAAATAGTATCTTGTAATATTTTTTTACTTCCAAGTTCTGCAATACGCGGAAAAAGCACTTGATGTGAATGCAAAGGACAAAACAGTAGGATGGTAGTGTGTTAAATAAGATTTAGCAGTAAGATGAGGAAGATTAAGTGGAGGGCAAATTTTTTTTTTCCATATATGTATTTCATTAATAACACAGAATTAGGTTCATTAAAATGTTTCTATGACTAAAACAATTAATTTTCTTTTTTTATACAATTAAACCAACTCTTTTAATATTCTCATTGAATAAAATAAGAATTATAGGTCCGACCAAGTATTTTGAATAAAATGTTTCTATGACTAAAACAATTAGTTTTCTTTTTTTATACAATTATACCAACTCTTTTATTATTCTCATTGAATAAAATAAGAATTACAGGTCCGACCAACTATTCTGATTACTGAATTATGGGTCATTCCTCTTCAGTTGAAATGCCTACAAAAGTATAATTTGGTATACTTGGATAGTGAAAATTACTTCACAGATTTTTTTTTCCATTGTCTAAGCCATTGCATTTAGACAATTGCAATTTGAGTTAAAGAATGTTTTACCAGACTTTTTTTCTTCAGAAAAAATAAAAGCAAATAAAATGAATACTAATTATGGTTTCCCCAAACCAGTATGATTCCATAATATATCTTAGGAATCCACAATCAAGTTCTATTGATAGGAAATTTACATATAGCCACACAAATATTTATTTCCCACCCATATATAGACCAAAAGAACAGAGAATTAATAACTTACCTTATTATTGTGCACAATTGTAGCCAATGGCTCCACACAGTCACCATTTATCCGTATGTCAAGTTTAATTAAATTACTTTCAGTGTACCTGAAAATTAATTATCAGAAAGCATCGGAACATTAAATCTTTGGAAAGACAACCTTTTTCAGTCCATACTTAATACTATGATTTTATTTAATAAAAACTTTAATTAGCATTAAAGTATTGTGTGCTTCAAATATTAAAAAAAACAAAAGTCATCCTCTTCTGGCACAGAGTTCAAAACATGAAATAATATATTTCTGCAATTATGTGACATACTATGGCTGCATTTGCAAGATGACGATTTAGATAAATTTCTCAATAAGCACTTAGAGGAAAAGAACATAAAAGGAATTAAGGAGATGAAATGAATTACAATTCTCGTAGAGAAGTTTGTTAGGATTGCATTGTTTTGTGAGATTATAATTTTTTCCATAAAAAAATTGTTTATAATTGTTCTCTCTCATCTAACTTTTCCGTAGGTAACTATTAACTAAAGGGACCTATCATTCTTGCCTTGGAAAAGCTTTGATTTTTTTTTTGGTGACATGAAAGAGTTTCCGTGACTAGAAACTAATAAAAAATGCGGCAATGTCTGCATTAATTTACAATCCCTAAACATCAGATATGTCTTATTTATTTATGAAAATTACCCTGATTACACTACATAATCAGGGACATTTACAATAGTCAACGATATCTTGTAAGCCGATAGAATCTTATGTGAATATTATCAATAAACTATGCTCTCGGAGACATTTACCCGACAAAGGTATACTCCATGCTAGCATAACCCTTACTTCTCGACTTCAACTGGTCAAAGAAATCACCAACCATCTACAAAATTGACATTCAAAAATATTCAAATACTTGAGAGCCAAAACTAGTTAAACAGAAGCACGAGTTTTTAGGGTCAATAGACAAGAACTAATGCAAGAGATTACCTCTGCTAATGGTAATTCATACGTGATTGATGCCCTATTTTCAGCAATAAATTTCATTTCTTTGAACTGCCCTTTTCTTTCTTATGCCACTTCCATAAGTGAACCAATGTAGTCCTTTGGTGTAAGCATCTCAATCTGTACACAACTACATTAATTCCAAATAAAGACAAATACACACACACACACACAGAGGGAGAGAGAACATGTGAATTAAAATGTTTAGCCCTAACTGCTTCAACTCTTGAACAAGGTGAACAATAAACAGAACAAAGTGCAAGAAATAACCTTAACAAATGGCTCCTCAATTGATTTCCTTTTTCCAGGCTCAGGAAGTAAAGATGGATTTGAGCATTCAACCTTCAAGGATTTTGTGATTCAGACAAAATGATTGCATTAATATGATATATATTTAAAAAATAGAGGCAAATCAATTTTAATGAATAGTTTAGTAAAATAAAGTATACATAGAAAGGGAACTTAGGAATGAGAAGAAATTACAGTATCACCATTTACACAGTGTACCCTGTACACGACACTTGGAGCAGTTGTTATCAGGCTCAAATTGTATTCTCTCTCAAGTCTCTCCTGTAATGTAAAGAACTGGTAAGATAAGACCAGGTTTCCAAAGTTAATCAGAATGTCAATTATGCCATATATAAGAACATTCAAGCAATTCCTATGAAAGCCAAAGAGTAGATGCTCCAACATATTCGAACCTGAACAATTTCCATATGAAGAAGGCCCAGAAACCCACATATAAAGCCAAATCCCATGGCACTCGATGTCTCAGGTTCAAACTGTAAACCAGAAAAAAGAATGAAATCTTTGAATAATTAATCACTAACCCCACCATTGTCAGTTTGACTATAAGAAACATGGATATTTAAGGAAAAAAACTATGTTTGGTTCCAAAGTTAAGATAGTTAATATATATATATATATATATATATATATATATATATATATATATATATATATATATATATATATATATATATATATTATAATCCACAAAATGTCAAAAGCAACTGTGCATGCAGATCTCACATGGCGTAGTTTACATAAACTTTATGACTGGCAGATTCATAAATAAAACTAATTCAAAAGTACAATTGGAATAATTTAATAAACATCAAAAAGTTACAAGAGAAATTGAATTGATAAAAAGCTATTATAACTAAATCAAGAAAAACTATAATTAAATAGAAAGTTACAACTAACAGGTGATAGCATATATAGAAAAAAAGCAAATTATGGTCCTTTGGCAAAAGTCTTGAAACAAAAGATGCATTATTTTTCAACATATCAGTATAACCTTAAGTGCAGCATCATTGAGTTGCAACTTCTCAAGTGCATCACACAGATCAGGGAATCTAACAACAAATGATAATAAGGATATGATTAGTTCCAGATACATTCAACAGTAACATTACAATTCTTTTGCTCAAGAAAGAAAGAAGAGGGTCAACAAGAGATAAATACTGGTCAGCATCAACAGGAAATAAGCCACAGACACCATAGGAGTGGCTTCCTCATATCCAGGGAGTGAATTGTCAGCCTTTCTGCCATAGTGAGTAACAGTGTCACCCACTCTAGCATCAGCTACTGTTCTTATTGATGCAGATAGATAGCCCACCTATCAAAGCACGACACAAGATATCAATGTTCAAAATGAATCAAAAATGTTTATTTTGTCTTTCTTTAGAGAATAAAAATGACAATAATGAATTTAACATTGAACCGAGTTGTCTTGCCAGCAAAAAATATGCAGAGACAGACACAAAGTTACTCAGGAGAAACAATACACCAATGCCATGCATTGTGTCTTGTATGTCACTTTTTTAATTCCTTTATCTCATAGTGAGTGTACATAAGATAAGTGATGAGAAGGAGGAGGAAAGAGACAAAACAATAATACCATACGCAATATGAAATACATCACCCTGCTAATTAAACCATTCATAAGTATTTTACCTCACCAGCATACAATTCTTCAACTTGTAGTTGACTAGGAGACAAAACTCCAATTTCATCAGCAAAATAATCCTGTCATTTAGTAATCAGATTAGTTCAGAGAATATTAGTAGTCAGTAGTCACCATAATGACCAAGTTTTCACCAATGATAGACTAGAGCTTGTTTGAATTTGTTTGCAGTCATATTAAAGATTTAACAAATGTTGAATGAAATTATGAACATGCAACTATACTGACAGTTTGTCACCACCAAACTAAATCTTTGTTGGCAAAAATAGGGGATCAAAAAATAGGAAAGGTATTGTACCTTCCCACTAGCCATAAAATAAACTCTGTCACCTTTCTTCATAGTCCCATCTACAACTCAAAAGTATACAATAACACCTCTATATGGATCATAGTAGCTGCATGTAAAGAAATAATAAATATGAGTGCATGAAGTATGAATACCACATGTAAAAGAATGTTAGTTGACACAACATACTAGGGGGATTAATCTACCATTCATACTAAAGGAATTCTATCCATTTAAATACCAAGGTTATAAAAGGTGGATCACAGAATATGGTGAAGGACAAGATTCTGCCATATAAACACACCATTGCAGCTATGGCACTACCATAGAGAACCTCCCTTCACAAATTGTCTATGGCAGAGGGGTCAAGAAATGCCACATTAGTGTTATGGTGGGACTATAAGGGCTATTTAATAACATTGGAAATTATTGCATCTAAGGATGTCTACGTAGAGAGAGCAATCGTATAGCAACTAGATGCATAAAGTAAAGGTCTCTGAACTTGCATTAAGCTAAGTACACAACAACAAAACTACATGGAAAAAGAATAAACTAAAGTACAAGATGAGCCCTAAACATAGAAATTAGATCCTTGAACTTTACAATAAGACTACCTAGTCTCAGTTGAAGTGTCTATGTTATCATTTTTACATTGTAGGGACCTTAATCAAATTATTTCGGGGTATCAATGTTATCCAAATCTTAAATGATAATCCATGTGGATCCAGAGAGTATTGCCAACATATATGAATAAATGGATTAGTACATTTGAAAAAAATGAAGTGTACCTGTCAAATATTAAAGCCCTCAATGGTTTTTTAGATGTATCTTCAGGTGGGGGAATTCTTGCAACAATTGCATTGAGAATTTCAATTATACCTATTCTTTCCTACAGCAAAAAAGTAACTTCATTATGTAGCTACATGTATATGTATTTGTGTGTGTGTCTGTATTATATATATATGTGTGTGTGTGTGTGTGTGTGTGTGTGTGTGTGTGTGTGTGTGTGTGTGTGTGTATGTAAAATCATAAAACAGACAAAACAACAGGAAATGAAAGAACAATAACAAACCTTTGCCAGCTCCCATAGTGTGACGGGCGGTGTGTACAAGGCCCGGGAACGAATTCACCGTCGTATGGCTGACCGGCGATTACTAGCGATTCCGACTTCATGCAGGCGAGTTGCAGCTACAATCCGAACTGAGGATGGGTTTTGGAGTTAGCTCACCCTGCGAGATCGCGATCCTTTGTCTCGTCCATTGTAGCACGTGTGTCGCCCAGGGCATAAGGACTTGACGTCATCCTCACCTTCCTCCGGCTTATCACCGGACGTTAATAATTTTTTCCATGCATGTATGTAGGGGTTTCTCTGTTTGCAGTCCTTGGTTTTCTTCTCTACGGTGGAAGGTGATTGTCTATTTCAATTTTCACTTTTGTAATTTGGATTGTGGAATAAAATTAATGCATATGGGTTTAAGAATAGCACTAAGTTTGGAATTTTGCCTTGTTTGAACTCAGAAGAGAAAAAAAATCAACTATTAGTAGATATAGCCAACAGAGTTCTTCAAATATTTACCACCTTCCTGAACTGATGAAATTAATAATAGTTAAAAAAATATGGGTGCCCTGTGCATGTGTCTTGTTTGGTTTTTGTCTGTATTCAGACCCCTTTCTTCTTCGAAACGTGTATGGTCACAATTCTTATGATTGGTTCCTTGGAGTTAGTTTGTGAAACCTTACAAACCTTCGCAACCCAATTAAAAAAATTACAAGATCAATGACCCAATTATAATTTTATTTATTTATTTGTGGACCTAATTAAAAATTCCCAAATCTTTCAGGGTCCTGCTTGTTAACTGAACCTTTTTTATATAATTAAAATTCAAAATAAATATCTTTGACTATAAATTATATTATTTACAATGAGCGACTTAAATTGTGATGATTATTTTTATCTATTTAATTTTTTTTAATAAAATAACTAATGAAATTTAATTTAGACATGGAAATAAAAGGGAGTAGATTGATAGATTGAAAGGGTGGGTTGTTAAGAACATCAAGTATATAAAGATAAAAGGAGGGTAGTTTGAGTGGTTGAGAGAGACATTTTGACTAATTGCAAAGTTAGTGAAATGCACATCAGAAAAGAAAAAAAAAATACTGGGGTTAGTTCAGAAGCTGTTGGCTATGGTCTTTATAAACCTTTTTTATTGCTAGATCTTGTTCTGATAATTTTGTATGTTGTTGTTTTACTTATAATTTCAAACTGTGTACATGTCTTTTATTGATATAATTCATTTTATTCATTTGTTTCTCAGTACTTAGGCGTGTCCTCCTTCTGTTAGTTTCGTGAGTTTGTTTGTCATTTTGTAGGGTTCAAGTCAAGTTGATCAATTACAAAAGATTTTTGCAGTCTTTCTCCTATCTCTTCACCTTATTATAGTAATGTCAATTTAGGGAAAAATTGTAGACTCTCCTTAATTATGTAAATTTTTGTATTATGTAATTAAATGATTTTACAATTGTTGAAAATGATCTAAATATATTTTTGCTTCAAATCAATGTTTAGTGTATTCGTTAAACATTACAAAAAATAAAATAGTAGAAAAAAATTACAAAAAGTAAAACAATAAAAAAATAGACATACTAAGACGGTAATGCGCATAACCGTCTTAGTATGTCATTGTTCTAAAGGAAAATCTAAGACGATTCATTGCATAACCGTCTAAAAAAGCGCTACATACTAAGATGATTATACCACCAATCGTCTTAGCATGTCAATTGTCTAAAAGGAAAATCTAAGACGATTTTTTGTATAACCATCTTAGAAAGCACTACATACTAAGACGGTATAACCGCCGTCTTAGTATGTCAATTGTCTAAATGAAAATCTAAGACGGTTTTCTGAATAACCGTTTTAGAAAGCGCTATATACTAAGACGATTTTTGTATAACCATCTTAATATCTCATTTTTCTAAATGGAAATTTAAGACGATTTTAAGTCAAACCGTCTTAGTATATAAAAGTTTCTAAGACGGTTGGACCAATAACCGTCTTAGAAAGACAATCATACTAAGGTGGTTTTTGTGCTTAAAACTGCTTTCAAAAATAAACACATGTTAAGACGGTTATTGAATAGTTAATCTTTTTTAAAATATTTTTTTTATTTTCATTATTTATTTTCTTAAAATATAATGATTATAATGAATAGTTAATCTTAATCATTGATTCAAAAAAATCAATCATTAAGATGAAAAATAACTTGATCAATTCTCAATATATATATATATAATATATATATATATATATATATATATATATATTACTTTACAAGAGTTTATTTTTTAGGATCAACCAATTGGACTAGACTTGATAGGAGGTTATTAAACAAGAAATCAGGTGGATAGACTAGACAAGTGGTAGCTTTGTTGCCCCCACTGCTAACTTGTTATTTGTCCTCATAGGATTTAGTGCCATTGAATGAACCAATTTTATGTTTGGATGTTTGAGTGAACATGCACAAAATTGATTTTGATTCAAACTGATTTTAAAGTAATATGATTATATATGTTTGAATTTTTTTACTCTAAAAAAGAAAGTCAGCAGTAGAATTCAGTATAATTTTTTTTATTCAATACAACTTAAGTTATTTCAATCCAAAATTTGTACCTAGAATCAATTTTTCAAAGTAAAACCAAGTATTTAAAAATTTCCTTAAAATCGCATCAGTTAATATTTCAATGTGATTTTGGATGAGTGAACATGAAAGCAATATGCATGCTCTCAAGGTTTAGTGAAAGGTGAGGTTAAAAGAAAAACAGTTGAATCAATACTCACCTTTAATCTAGGTGTGATTTCATTTAGTGTAATAGCAAATTGTGAGGTTATATCTTGTCTGGTACTCTGGTGTTGGGCTCCACTTCCACAAAACATGTGCTCTCATTCATTAATTTAACAAAAGACTCACCATAATTGCAGGCACGAAAGGTGCAAGAGAAGGGTTGGAAACCAAGGTGGTTTGCCAAGGAAAAAGGCAGCAACTCTGATGTGCATTTCACACACTACCTCTGCAATTAGTCAAAATTTCTCTCTCAACCACTCAAACTACCCTCCTTTTATCTTTATATACTTGATGTTCTTAACAACCCACCCTTTCAATCTATCAATCTACTCTCTTTTATTTCCATGTCTAAATTAAATTTCATTAGTAATTTTATTAAAAAAAATTAAATAGATAAAAATAATCATCACAATTTAAGTTGTTCATTGTAAATAATATAATTTATAGTCAAAGATATTTATTATGAATTTTAATTATATAAAAAAGGTTCAGTTAACAAGCATGACCCTGAAAGATTTGGGAATTTTTAATTAGGTCCACAAATAAATAAATAAAATTATAATTGGGTCATTGATCTTGTAATTTTTTTTAATTGGGTTGCTAAGGTTTGTAAGGTTTCACAAACTAACTCCAAGGAACCAATCATAAGAATTGTGACCATACACATTTTGGAGAAGAAAGGGGTCTGAATACAGACAAAAACCAAACAAGACACATGCATGGGCACCCATATTTTTTAACTATTTTTAATTTCATCAGTTCAGGAAGGTGGTAAATATTTGAAGAACTTCGTTGGCTATATCTACTAATAGTTGATTTTTTTTCTCTTCTGAGTTCAAACAAGGCAAAATTCCAAACTTAGTGCTATTCTTAAACCCAGATGCATTAATTTCATTCCACAATCCAAATTACAAAAGTGAAAATTATCCAAATTACAAAAGTGAAAATTGAAATAGACAATCACATTCCACCGTAGAGAAGAAAACCAAGGGCTGCAAACAAAGAAACCCATACATACATGCATGGAAAAAATTATTAACGTCCGGTGATAAGCCGGAGGAAGATTAGGATGACGTCAAGTCATCATGCCCCTTATGCCCTGGGCGACACACGTGCATGAAGACGGAATCGCTAGTAATCGCCGGTCAGCCATACGGCGGTGAATTCGTTCCCAGGCCTTGTACACACCACTCGTCACACTATGGGAGCTGGCAAAGGTTTGTTATTGTTCTTTCATTTCCTGTTGTTTTGTCTGGTTTATGATTTTACATGCACACACACACACACACACACACACACACACACACACACACACACACACACATATATATATATAATACACACACATACATATACATGTAGCTACATAATGAAGTTACTTTTTTTGCTATAGGAAGGAATAGGTATAATTGAAATTCTCAATGCAATTGTTGCAAGAATACCCCCACCTGAAGATACATCTAAAAAACCATTGAGGGCTTTAATATTTGACAGGTACTCTTCATTTTTTTCAAATGTACTAATCCATTTGATCATATATGTTGGCAATACTCTATGGATCCACATGGATTATCATTTAAGATTTGGATAACATTGATACCACGAAATAATTTTATTAAGGTCCCTACAATGTAAAAAAGATAACATAGACACTTCAACTGAGACTAGGTAGTCTTATTGTAAAGTTCAAGGATCTAATTTCTATGTCTAGGGCTCATCTTGTACTTTAGTTTATTCTTTTTCCATGTAGTTTTGTTGTTGTGAACTTAGCTTAATGCAAGTTCAGAGACCTTTACTTTATGCATCTAGTTGCTATACGATTGTTCTCTCTACGTAGACATCCTTAGATACAATAATTTCCAATGTTATTAAATAGCCCTTATAGTCCCACCATAACACTAATGTGGCATTTCTTGACCCCACTGCCATAGGCAATTTGTGAAGAGAGGCTCTCTTTGGCAGTGCCATAGCTGCAATGGTGTCTTTATATGGTAGAATTTTGTCCTTCATATTCTGTGATCCACCTTTGATAACCTTGATATTTACATGGATAGAATTCCTTTAGTATGTATGGAAGATTAATCCCCCTAGTATGTTGTGTCAACTAACATTCTTTTACATGTGGTATTCATACTTCATGCACTCATATTTATTATTTCTTTACATGCAGCTACTATGATCCATATAGAGGTGTTATTGTATACTTTTGAGTTGTAGATGGGACTATGAAGAAAGGTGACAGAGTTTATTTTATGGCTAGTGGGAAGGTACAATACCTTTCCTATTTTTTGATCCCCTATTTTTGCCAACAAAGATTTAGTTTGGTGTTGACAAACTGTCAGTATAGTTGCCAGTTCATAATTTCATTCAACATTTGTTAAATCTTTAATATAACTGCAAACAAATTCAAACAAGCTCTAGTCTATCATTGGTGAAAACTTGGTCATTATGGTGACTACTGACTACTAATATTCTTTGAACTAATCTGATTACTAAATTACATGATTATTTTGCTGATGAAATTGGAGTTTTGTCTCCTAGTCAACTACAAGTTGAAGAATTGTATGCTGGTGAGGTAAAATACTTATGAATGGTTTAATTAGCAGGGTGATGTATTTCATATTGCGTATGGTATTTTTGTTTTGTCTCTTTCCTCCTCCTTCTCATCACTTATCTTATGTACACTCACTATGAGATAAAGGAATTAAAAAAAATGACATACAAGACACAATGCATGGCATTGGTGTATTGTTTCTCTTGAGTAACTTTGTGTCTGTCTCTGCATATTTTTTGCTGGCAAGACAATTCAGTTCAATGTTAAATTCATTATTATCATTTTTATTCTCTAAGGAAAGACAAAATAAACATTTTTTATTCATTCTGAACATTGATATCGTGTGTCGTGCTTTGATAGGTGGGCTATCTATCTGCATCAATAAGAACAGTAGTTGATGCTAGAGTGGGTGACACTGTTACTCACTATGGCAGAAAGGCTGACAATTCACTCCTTGGATATGAGGAAGCCACTCCTATGGTGTTCTGTGGCTTGTTTCCTGTTGATGCTGACTAGTATTTATCTCTTGTTGACCCTCTTCTTTCTTTCTTGAGCAACAGAATTGTAATGTTACTCTTGAATGTATCTGGAACTAATCATATCCTTATTATCATTTGTTGTTAGATTCCCTAGTCTGCGTGACGCACTTGAGAAGCTGCAACTCAATGATGTTGCACTTAAGGTTATATTGATATGTTGAAAAATAGTGCATCTTTTGTTTCTAGACTTTTGCCAAAGGACCATAATTTGCTTTTTTCTATAGATGCTATCACCTGTTAGTTGTAATTTTCTATTTAATTATAGTTTTCTTGATTTAGTTATAATAGCTTTTTATCAATTCAATTTCTCTTGTAACTTTTTGATGTTTATTAAATTATTCAGTTGTACTTTTGAATTAGTTTTATTTATGAATCTGTCAGTCATAAAGTTTATGTAAACTACGCCATGTGAGATTTGCATGCACAGTTGCTTTTGACATTTTGTGGATTATAATATATATATATTAACTATCTTAACTTTGGAACCAAACATAGTTTTTTTCCTTAAATATCCATGTTTCTTACAGTCAAACTGACAATGGTGGGGTTAGTGATTAATTATTCAAAGATTTCATTCTCTTTTCTGGTTTACAGTTTGAACCTGAGACATCGAGTGCCAAGGGATTTGGCTTTATATGTGGGTTTCTGGGCCTTCTTCATATGGAAATTGTTCAGGTTCGAATATGTTGGAGCATCTACTCTTTGGCTTTCATAGGAATTGCTTGAATGTTCTTATATATGGCATAATTGACATTTTGATTAACTTTGGAAACCTGGTCTTATCTTACAAGTTCTTTACATTACAGGAGAGACTTGAGAGAGAATACAATTTGAGCCTGATAACAACTGCTCCAAGTGTCGTGTACAGGGTAAACTGTGTAAATGGTGATACTGTAATTTCTTCTCATTCCTAAGTTCCCTTTCTATGTAATACTTTATTTTACTAAACTATTCATTAAAACTGATTTGCCTCTATTTTTTAAATATATATCATATTAATGCAATCATTTTGTCTGAATCACAAAATCCTTGAAGGTTGAATGCTCAAATCCATCTTTACTTCTTGAGCCTGGAAAAAGGAAATCAATTGAGGAGCCATTTGTTAAGGTTATTTCTTGCACTTTGTTCTGTTTATTGTTCACCTTGTTCAAGAGTTGAAGCAGTTAGGGCTAAACATTTTAATTCACATGTTCTCTCTCCCTCTGTGTGTGTGTATTTGTCTTTATTTGGAATTAATGTAGTTGTGTACAGATTGAGATGCTTACACCAAAGGACTACATTGGTTCACTTATGGAACTGGCACAAGAAAGAAGAAGGCAGTTCAAAGAAATGAAATTTATTGCTGAAAATAGGGCATCAATCACGTATGAATTACCATTAGCAGAGGTAATCTCTTGCATTAGTTCTTGTCTATTGACCCTAAAAACTCGTGCTTCTGTTTAACTAGTTTTGGCTCTCAAGTATCTGAATCTTTTTGAATGTCAATTTTGTAGATGGTTGGTGATTTCTTTGACCAGTTGAAGTCGAGAAGTAAGGGTTATGCTAGTATGGAGTATACCTTTGTCGGGTAAATGTCTCCGAGAGCATAGTTTATTGATAATATTCACATAAGATTCTATTGGCTTACAAGATACCGTTGACTATTGTAAATGTCCCTGATTATGTAGTGTAATCAGGGTAATTTTCATAAATAAATAAGACATATATGATGTTTAGGGATTGTAAATTAATGCAGACATTGCCGCATTTTGTATTAGTTTCTAGTCACGGGAACTCTTTCATGTCACCAAAAAAAAAAAATCAAAGCTTTTCCAAGGCAAGAATGATAAGTTTCTTTAGTTAATAGTTACCTATGGAGAAGTTAGATGAGAGAGAACAATTATAAACATTTTTTTATGGAAAAAATTATAATCTCCCATAACAATCCAATCCTAACAAACTTCTATATGAGAATTGTAATTCATTTCATCTCCTTAATTCCTTTTATGTTCTTTTCCTCTAAGTGCATATTGAGAAATTTATCCAAATCGTCATCTTGTAAATGCAGCCATAGTATGTCACATAATTACAGAAATATATTATTTCATGTTTTGAACTCTGTGTCAAAAGAGGATGACTTTTTTTTTTTTAATATTTGAAGCACACAATACTTTAATGCTAATTAAAGTTATCCTTGCCTTTTATTAAATAAAATCATAGTATTAAGTATGGACTGAAAAAGGTTGTCTTTCCAAAGATTTAATGTTTCGATGCTTTCTGATAATTAATTTTAAGGTACACTGAAAGTAATTTAATTAAACTTGACATACGGATAAATGTGACTGTGTGGAGCCATTGGCTACAATTGTGCACAATGATAAGGTAAGTTATCAATTCTCTGTTTTTTTGGTCTATATATGGGTGGGAAATAAATATATGTGTGGCTATAAGTAAATTTCCTGTCAATAGAACTTGATTGTGGATTCCTAAGATATATCATGGAATCATACTGGTTTGGGGAAACCATAATTAGTATTCATTTTATCTGCTTTTATTTTTTCTGAAGAAAAGAAGTCTGGTAAAGCATTCTTTAACTCAAATTGCAATTGTCTAAATGCAAGGGCTTAGACATTGTAAAAAAAAAAATTTGTGAAGTAATTTTCACTATCCAAGTATACTAAATTATACTTTTGTAGGCATTTGAACTAAAGAGGAATGACCCATAATTCAGTAATCAGAATAGTTGGTCAGACTTGTAATTCTTATTTTATTCAATGAGAATAATAAAAGAGTTGGTATAATTGTATAAAAAAAGAAAACTAATTGTTTTAGTCATAGAAACATTTTATTCAGAATACTTGGTCGGACCTGTAATTCTTATTTTATTCAATGAGAATAATAAAAGAGTTGGTTTATTTGTATAAAAAAGAAAATTAATTGTTTTAGTCATAGAAACATTTTAATGAACCTAATTCTGTGTTATTAATGAAATACATATATGAAAAAAAAATCCTTGCCCTCCACTTAATCTTCCCCATCTCACTGCTAAATCTTATTTAACACACTACCATCCTACTGTTTTGTCCCTTGCATTCACATCAAGTGCTTTTGCCACCTATTGCAGAACTTGGAAGTAAAGAAATATTACAAGATACTATTTTCAATATTTAAACCTTGAAAATCATAACTTCAGTTTTGATATAATTGTCAAGTTCACATTAAAAAAAGATAATTATCAAGTTAGTTGTAAATAATTCAATGTCTATATAATAATTAATGAACCATATATGGATGACGATAACGTAACTGGTGTTCTACATGACCAAATACAGCAACTCAACATTTAACACACACTACTACAATTATGGTATTCTAAGTCGGTTCTACAGGATATTCTACGACAATTTTGAACCGTCATAAAAAGCGACGTCGTAATATTTATTACTACGGTTGTGCAACCGTCTTAGGATGTAGTGGTTACTAAGACGGTTATTCAATATCACCTCACATGAAGCCTATGTTATAACTTCTTCAACATCTCTTCTATGTTGTTGAGTCAAATGAATTCATGCCAGTTTAAATATGATAATGGAATAATAGATGCTAACTTTACTATTTTCATTGACTATAGAGATATAAGATTACAGTATGAGTTGCATGGTTTTTTCTGTTGAGTATAGTCCATAGACATATTATGTAACTTATGCTCTGCAATTTAAGTTCTGTTGTAGATTCACGGTGTAGTGGAAGATAAGAAAGGTAGAACAGTGGCAACTCTGTTTGGGACGTGGGATGAGAGCTTGCATTACGTAATTGGAGGGAATTCTGGGAAAGGAAAAGGGTCCTCCCATGTGTCATCAAAACCACATGTTTTGTGGAAGCGGAGCCCAACACCAGAGTACCAGACAAGATATAACCTCACACAATTTGCTATTACACTAAATGAAATCACACCTGGATTAAAGGTGAGTATTGATTCAACTGTTTTTCTTTTAACCTCACCTTTCACTAAACCTTGAGAGCATGCATATTGCTTTCATGTTCACTCATCCAAAATCACGTTGAAATATTAACTGATGTGATTTTAAGGAAATGTTTAAATATTTGGTTTTACTTTGAAGAATTGATTCTAGGTACAAATTTTGGATTGAAATAACTTAAGTTGTATTGAATAAAAAAAATTATACTGAATTCTACCGTTGACTTTCTTTTTTAGAGTAAAAAAATTCAAACATATATAATCATATTACTTTAAAATGAGTTTGAATCAAAATCAATTTTGTGCATGTTCATTCAAACATCCAAACATAAAATTGGTTCATTCAATGGCACTAAATCCTATGTGGTTTGGTTAGTACTTATTACTGACAAATTAAGTTAACAAGCAAGAGAAGTTGCCACCAACAGATTCATATACTTGGAATGTCATTAAATTAAATTTAAAAAATTATGGATTTAATGAAGCATAGGAAAATGCCGATTGAAATGTCCTAGGTCTACCAAATTCATAAGTCTGTAGTATTCATTAAATTATGCATATATTTATTATTTTAAAATAAAAAATAATTTGTTAAAAATTAGTAATTATTTATTTCAGGAAAATGAATTTTATATTTAAGGTACAAAATTAACTTATTAACTTATTCAAATACAGATTTACCAATTTACATTTAATGTTGATTTAATAAGTTATCATAATAAGTCAAAATTGAAGTGAATCATTATAATAACTAAAAATTAAAGTGAACCATAAATATACTTTAAAATTACATTAAATTAAATATATATTTCTATTTGAATTAAAATAAATTCTATAAAACATGTTCTATGTCAACATCAAACATAAATATGTTAACATAATTCTTTTTACTGTACAAAACTTTTTATATAACAAATATTGACGCATAATAGATAATGCATATACAAATTTTTAATTAGTTAAATCTGCAATAGAAAATTATATCAAAAGCAATTCATAAAAATTAAGATGCTAATATTATTAGTAAACCATTTTTTCCAATGTCTCGTCAACTCTACATACCTAATAAAAAATTCATCTGTTTCTTCATATTCCTTAGTGTCAACCCGGTTCAAAGAAATAAAAAAAAAGTAAAAAAAAAAAAACTATTGAGCAAGAAGAAGAATTAAAAACAGAAAAGAACAACGTTGAAATTTTCATGTGAAACACAAAGGCAAAATCATAGAGACAAATTGGTTTTTCAGTGCTCATTCCTATACTGCTCTTTGAATTCAGAGACATGTAACAATCACAAATTATAAACATTTTATAAACTTATTGTACAAAACTTTTAAAAGTAATATGTATTGCGCGCGCGCATATATATATATATATATATATATATATATATATATATATATATATAAAATAATGATTCATTATTTCAACTAATTATTTTTTTTTAAGAAAATTAATCTCAACCAATAAACAAGTTTGAACTCATATAGTAATATAGTCATGTATATATGATTAATTTCTACAAGTTTAAATGTGAATAGAAAACAAGCATGTCAATTTATAAACATAATTATATCATCTATACTAAATCATATGTAATTGTCCCCAATAATTAGTTACTATCTTATGTGTATACTATTTTTTTTTTTACCAAACTATTATTGTTTTTAAATAATAGTTATATTTTATTAACTTAAACGTGCAAGCCATAGTTTTGCACCGACGAGTGAAGCGGGGTCAAGTAATAAACATGTTAGTGGCATTGTACATGGTTAGTAAAAACTGAAGATATTACAATTAGGTGATATTTTGGATATTTATTTTAGAAAACTATGTAAGTTATTTTAAAAACTTATATAGTTAATTTCTATGCATATATGTATATATATTACATAATTTATTATTTAAACAAATTCTTTTAAAGTCATATTTTCATGTCAGTCAATAAATAATTATGCAATCCTAGGGTGTTTTTATGTTTTTTTAGCACGTGGTTTGTGAAGGTAGTTATAAGGATAAAAAAAAAAAAAAAAACCTTCGCAGTTGGAGTCGAGATGGGATAACAAAAACTCAAAAATAATGTTTCGAAAAAATTAAGGAGTCATTGCCAATATTTTTTACTAGAAAAACACTGGAAAACCTTTTTAAGCAAAAAATTGTATTCGAAAAGCAAAATTGGGTTCGGAAGTCCATTAGGCCAAGGGAAGGTGTTAGCATCTTACCATGTCTGTTTCTTATTTAAATGGTTACCTATTGTTTTGATAAGGAATTTCAATATTCCTCAGAATTTGAAATATTGGAGATTTAAAATGCTCTTATTTTAAATTTCTTTCATTTTGTAAATGATTTGATTGGATAAATTAATTCAAATTTTTAAAATTTTAAAATTCTTAGTTTGGATAGAGCAATTTAATTCCTTCATGTGCAAAATTTTATTTTAAAATTAATATTTAAATATTAAAATTTCAATATTATTTAATTTTGTTTAATTTACTTTTATTAAATAATATTAGATAATATTTATAAATTATTGAATATTATTTAATTTAATTTTATTAAATCTTTAACAAAAAATACTTAATTTTTCCGAGAGTAGGAAGATTAAGTACAAATTTCTTTTCTTAAATTGTGACAAAAAAGAGACTTATATTTTATTATATTCAGCAATCAAAATAAAAATCATATATTATTTTTACGAACCACAACCAAACATGTCTATCATAGGGGATTCTAACCCAAATCCACACTTTATAAAAGATATGTCATCATTGGCAAGGGTTTTGATATAATTGTATATTAATAACAAATTGAATTTTTCATAACACATCACATATCACTCAACAATGTAAATAGAAGTCGTATTGCCAAAATGAGCACGACATGTGTGAAGTACAAATTGAAACAAAATAAACATCAGTTCAACACTATAAAGTTTTGAAAGATAGATTTAGTCATAGACTCAAGCACTCAAGTGTCAGGTACATACTAGCACATCCTTGAAAACATCGACAAATCCTCTAGATTAATTTACACAATTACACACAACAAGATAAGTGAGAGTGAAACGTAGAAGCATGTAAGGTGCAGAACCTAATCAATCCAAGATAATGAGGAAAACAAAATAAGATAGTAAAATAAAACAGAAAAATATAAGTTACTCATCAAGTTTCAAGTTGTAGAAATATGTGTTAAAACATAATCCTTATTCTGCTCAATTGGAAGTGATAGCTAATTGTTTTGGAAGGTCAACTAACCATTTAACGAAATTAGCCCATTATTATTTATTAAGGTTTAGCATCATAACCACCTCATCTAGCACTTCTAAAATATCATTTTCATCAACCTTTTCATCATATGCTTGTGTCAATCGATCAAAAGACTCCGGCACTTGTTTCATTGAAGTAGATATTCCATCTTTTTCTCCAATCTTCCTCCTTTGGGATTGTATGCTTGTTGAGCTTGAAGATTGTCCCCTTCTTTTTGAACCAGAACCTAATTCCTCTAAATCTATAGAAGCATTGGTATCCTCTGAACCCATCAATTCCACTTTATTTACTCCTGTGCTCACGACTTCATCAACATCCATAGCAGTTTTAGCTCCACAACTGGTGTCTCTATCTTTAGCACAAAAGTCCACTATATCATCCCAATTGGAATTGCCTTGAATAAAAAATTTCTAGCCTCTTTATGTGACTTGAAAATAAAATAAAAAAAGTCAACAATAGCACCAATTAAATATTATATGGAATACTAGTTACACTAACAAAATAGTAATATAGAATACTACTTACACTAACATACTCGTTCCATGCATTTTCATCACCAATAGTAATCATGTATTTGGTTCCATCCCAATCAAATCCACTTTGACTAAGGATATCACTAATAACTTTATGCCATGATCTCTAAAGTTTGATCTGATTTTTAACGTTCTCCCAAGTGACTTGGACTTTGAAATTAGAAGATAACTTTGCACTTGCAATATTGTATGATACCTTTTTCCAAGCTCCGTCACTCTTATTGCCCAAATATCTTTGATCTCTTAGTACTTCAACCAACACACGTTTAATCTCCAAATTCCATGTAAAATAACTTCTTGTTTCCTCTTTTTTTTTTGTCACCTTTCTTATCCATTTGATATTTCCTTTGGATGGCTCTAGTTAGTACCACTAATTAACCTGCACATAACAGATATCACATATAACACACTATTAACTTGATTAACTTGCACATAACAGATATCACATACAATGTACAATTATAGATTGTATAAATAAGTATTTTTTTCCATAGAAACACATGGCAGCCACCAAAAGTTTTTCTTAAAGCAACACATTACAATATGAAATTAAACCAAGTACATAAAAAAGTCTCTCTTCAATAAAGAATTACATAAAAAAAAAAACACTCCCTAAGAAAAGTTTCTTCTAACTTGATAATTAGCAAACATATTCAATGCTAATTTATCACAAAATCTTGTCCGCTCGTCAGTGACTCGAATAGTTGTGACATCATCTGTCACATTGTTTTGAACTTTTTTTGTTAGTGGAGTTAACTTTTGATCAACATCATATAAAAGCTTTGAATCTCTAGCCTCTAAAAGTTGATCAATTTGATGCTCATCTCTTATAAAATTGTGTAACACAAAACAAACATTGATAATTCTTATTTGTGTCTTTATATTGAAAAATGAAGGAGTTCTTAATATACTCCATCTTTTTTCAATATCCAAAACGACCTTTCTATTGCATTTTGTGCACTTGCATGACAGAGATTAAATAACTCCTTGTAATTTTGAGGGGTTTTTAATTCCCAATTACATGTTAGTTCCTTAACAAAAATGATTGTTATGATACCATGCTACTGTAACCATAATCATATAAATGACATAAGTAAAAGTTGTGATACCCTCTACCCGACATACATATAAATAAGAAAAACATATCAAAATGTGGAATTAACTAAAATAATTTTATTTTAAGAATAAAAGAGCTCATGTGGGTAAAAGGGTCACATCCGTTTTACTATTACCGAACAAAACTTATTAAAAACAATCCGGCTCATAACAAGACCATCAAAATTTACAAAAGAAATCTTGTTATACAGTGAAATAAAATAAAGTAAAATAACATCATGAAATTGAACTAAAAACTCATGCTCCAATGCCACATTCTAGGAAAATAGTTTTGAATCAACTTAACGAAATTATTTGGTATTTTTTAATGAATTTTAAAAATTAAAAATTCATTAAGTTGATTCAAAACTACTTTACTGTAAACCTCTAAAGATTAAAAAATACCAAATAATTTATAATTACATTTAAGTGAAATATTTATTTAATAATGGATAATAAAATGGACATAATAATTTATCAAAATATTAAAGGGCAAAAATGTGAATATATGTGTATGAATGTTTTGATGATGTCAAGATGTAAGCAACACAAGATTACTTCAAGTCAAAATTCAAGATCAAGAAAACAAGATCAAGAGAAAGATAAGACAATTTATTTTTGTTTTTGTTAAAAGAATCTCTTATTGGTTAAAAAGGTTTGGCCTCAAAAAACATGATCTTCAAGAGATAATAAAAAGTTTTAAAAATGTTTTATTAGTGCTAAAATAAGTATTTTTCCACTGGTAATCGATTACCAAAGACAAATTATAAATGCTGTAATCGATTACCACTTGTATGTAATCGATTACCAGTGACGAAACTTCAAAAGTTAATTTTGAAAAGTCATGACCCTTCAAAACATAACTTTGTAATCGATTACCAAGAAGCTGAAATTGATTACCAGTGAGAGAATTTTTGAAAAATATTCCGAAAAGTCACATCTCTTCAAAAGTTTTTGAAAAGTCACTAAGGGCCTATAAATATGTGAGTTGTCTACAAAAATCTTCAGAGTTTTTCAGAACCTTATTATCTTGTTCTCTCAGAAACAAATCATTGGCCAAACATTTGCAAATCAATTGAGTATTTTTCTAAGATCTTCAACATGTATCATCTTCTCTAAAAGAGAGAAAAACTTATGTACTTTCTGAAAAGAATTGTTGAGATCAAGAGACTATTTCTCTCTTGAATTGTGAGAATCCTGAACACAAGGGAGAGGGATCCCTAGGTTGTTCAGAAATTGTAAAAGAGTTTTACAAAAATAGTGAAAAATATCAAGTGGGTTGCTTGAGGTATGGACGTAGGCATGGGAAGTGGCCGAACCAGGATAAAACGAGTTTGTATTTCTCTCTTCCCTATCTTGGTTATTTTTATCTCACATATTTTTATCTTGCGTACCTGAAAAATATAGTTGAAATAGTTTGCATCTTCATCTTCATCTTCCATATTCTGAACATAGGTTTAAAAAGGAAATTAGAACTTGATTAATCAGGAATAATTTAAAACTTAATTCACCCCCTCTTAAGTTATTCAGGTCACTTGTCCAACAAAAAATGGATAAAAAATATTTAAAATGAAATTAAGCATAGAAAAATACAAATAATTGTTTTATCAGAGCATAAAATTGAGTATGGCTTGGTGGGTAGATTCGTCGGTAATTATTATCATTAGGGAGGTTCGAATCCTAGGGGTTCGATGCTTTAGAAAATGTAGATCTAAGACCGAGCCAATGTAGAGGTTTTGGACGGTGCAACCTAACACTTGATTCTTTTTTGGGATTTTCTGATGATAATGTTGACAAAAATCCTATTTCATATGATTACTCATCTAAAATTACCCATAATGTTAATATCAACAATTTAGCTATAATTAATTTAAAAGAGAAAAGATTAAATAATAATTTCAAATTATTTTCACAAAACCTGACATGATTTCATTAAATCAAGTGTCTTCAATGTATTGGTCCATGTGAATGGGGTACCAAAACCCTTCAAAATGTAGGGGCACAAGAAAATTTTCGTTGACTTAATTAAATGATTTAAGTTGTAGTTGTATTTAATGATATTATTTATTTTTCAAGTGATAACTTTTTTCACCAATAAGTATGACTTATCTCATTAATAGTCTTTTTAATAAATAAGGATATAAAAGAAAATTAACAATTAATGCATTTGAAAGTGGTCATATATTTATTATATTTAGAAACAAAAAATGTGAGGAAGGCTAGCAACACACTTTCTAATATAGTATTTCTAACACACACCATATTATTGGTTGAAACTCATTGAAAATTGTAAAATTATGAGAGAGAGTCATTAAATATGATGTAAGACACATCATTTTTTGTAATTTTTAATAAATTTTAACCAATAAAAAATGTTTAAAAGAATAAGTCAAGGAATGTATTGCAAGTATTTTTCAAAAGATATTTTCCTTTATTTCTTATATATAATAACACAATGTAGTATAAAACTAATATGGGTGGGAAAATTTTCCACTTTCATGCAGACTATTCATATTAGTTAGTTAATTATAATATAGATAATGACTCTAATAGTTAGACCACACAAACATTTTAGAAATGCAAACTATTGTTATATGGTTCATAGTTGAAAAGCTTAACGTACCCAATTGTTCTTCTTTCACTACTAGAAAATTCACTTTTAATGATGGTTCTAATGTACATTTAAAGAAGGTTGTGGAACCGTCCTTGAAGCCAACGACGTTAAAAGATATTCACATATTACGATAGTTATGGAAAAAATTGTCTTAAAAAATGTATCTCTTCTAAGACGGTTCTTAGATGAGAAACATCTTAGAATGACAGGCATAGACGCATTCAACGATGGTTCGTAGGTTAGAACCATCTTAAAAATAGGCACATTCTAAGACGGTTCTTATATAAGAACCGTCTTAGAATGTGTCTCTTCTAAGATGGTTCTTATATAAAAACCTTCTTTGAAGAGCCACATTCTAAGATGGTCCTTATATAAGAACCGTCTTAGAAGAGACACATTCTAAGACAGTCCTTATATAAGAACCATCTTAGGAGAGCCACATTCTAAGACGGTTTTTATATAAAAATTGTCTTAAAAGAGACACATTCTAAGACGTTCCTTATATAAGAACCGTCTTAGAAGAACCACATTTTAAGACAGTTCTTATATAATAACTGTCTTAGAAGCCTCAACTGAACAGTTCAACTGGAGATTCAGTTGGCTGCAATCACAAAAGGTTCCATTAAATGGCCCTTTGTCCATTTATTGTTTAATTTCATTGCATTTACAATTCATCCTAATCGTATTATACGCCAACCAAAAGTGTCAAAAGATGACATTATTTATGAGTTGAAAAATGTTATCACATGATCATTGCTTGAAAAACACCATCCATGTTGATACTATCTCTATGACTACAAGAGAAAAACTTGATTAGGTTGCAAAATTAACTGTGTAATGCCAATACTCAACCTCAGATATACATCAAGGGCATATTCTATCATGGAATAAAACATCAAGTAGCTCCATACTGTCTAACTTACAAAGAAAAGTATCAGAAAACACAAAAGTACTCTAGTACCTAGCCAGCCAATTGGTATTCAATACTAACCAAATAACAAAGAAAAGAGTACAACCACACCTAACTGAAAGCCTTGTTATTTTTCTAATCCAAAAATTCCATGTGTGCTTAATCAAGAATTTAGTTGAAGCATAAAAGAAGGGATAATACATAGATACTTGTAAATAATTAGAACAAAAGTTGTTTATATTTTCAAAAATGAATACGGAATCTTTGTGCATGGGAGACCAATCCAGATGGTCAAGGAGAATTTCTTGCTTGTATATATCAAAAGAACTTAGTCTTTTGATATTGTGGAAATTCAGGGCCTCCAACAAGTCCTATGACAAACTTTTCTAATTAATAGAAGTGTTGAGCAAATAACAAGAAATAGATTATTCCAAAAGGAAATGTAAATGCATCATCTAAATATTGGGAAAGAGAAACAAAAATTGTATAAGAGTATCATGGAAAGCATGCATCTTGGAAAACAGAAATTGTATCTAACAATAACAGTAGACAACACTATATGCCAACAAATAATTTTTATATTTATTGTAATAGGGACTTGGGTATTATGGGATGAGTGCCTAATTCTCACATCGAGTAGTATGGAATGCTCAGTAGAGTATTTAAGTGGGGGAAAAGGGGCAACCAAATGCTCAAGACTCCCAGTCCCACTATGCAACCTAACCCCTGCAAGAAGACACTTTCCAGTATTTGAATCTATGATTTCTAGGTTATAACACAGAAACTGAAAGTGGCAAAATGTATATCAAACATATTTTCTCTTCAAGGCACCAATTATAATTTTACACAATTTGCACAAATAAATTTTCAAAAGTTAATGTAGATTCTAATTATCTCACCTCATCACTCCATGCTTGATCTTTTAAACTCAGGACAACTAGTGCCAGCTGAAGGTCAACCATTTGAGAAACTAATGTCCCTTTTGACATCAAATTCTTAAGAGTCAAGAAAACAACTCTAACCACCTATCAAATTTTTTTTAAAAAAGTGTGCCAACATTAGACTGCTATGCTCGAGAAGTTATAAACATCTAGTTGTGACCATTACATAGACAAAAATATAATAGAAAGTTAATACAAATTCAGCAAAAATCAAATAACTATGAGTCATAATTAATAATAATATTGCAAGGAATAAAAAAAATGTGAACAACATTTTGTTTGTAACAGAAAACCAAGATGAACATAAGTTCAGCAAGTTAGCAATATATTCAATTGTTGAAGGGAACATAAGTTCAGCAAGTCAACAAGTCAGCCATATACCTTCTCTTTTGTAGAACTCTTGACAACATCAATAAGTCACGGAAGGGTTCTTGAAGTAGCCAAATATTCAATTGCTGGCTCATAATACGATAAAAGCCATATGCAGAGACGTGTTTCATAAATAAGTTGTCAAAGAGGAATTTATCAATTAATTTTTGTTCCCTACATAAGCACCGTGAAATATGTATTTTATTAGTAATATGTAATGGCAAACCATGAATACAAAAAATATCTTTACAAGAGTTTGAATCTGTCCTAATGCCAAACCATGGAATTGAAGTATCACCTTAGATAGTACCTCCTAAGCAGCAGCAAAATTAAGCAACTCTAGTGCTTCAATGGCTCTGATGACGACTCATTTGCAAGCCCCGTCAAGAAAACTAGCTTCTGTGCTCTGGCCTTTGGTGGCTTTTGCAACTATCCCGATGACGCTTATATGCATTTATGTGAATTTAATTTGTTTCATTAGTTCAATAACCAAAAAGTGACAGCCTCAGTAAACATGAAAACTTACATGTGAAATCTCTGACCACCTTTATCCCACACATAATTGCCAACACTACACTCAACTTTGAAATCATATAAGCAAGCCAAAAAACTTAACCAACGAGAAACATTATTATTTAAGTGCACAAATTAGCAAGTGGCAGAACTGCGTGGTGCCCTTCATCATGAATGTCTAAGTGTGAGAATTGGGCCAGAGGTTGAACAAGTACATAACTCAATTTTTTCAAATTATGAAGATTAGTGTGAGAGAAAATAGGCAGTAGGCACTTATAATATTTTACATTCTAGTCAGGCTTAATATATGCACTACCATGACTTTACGTTATCGCCTGTAACATGCAAAGTTCTCTCCATATAAATTCATCACAGTAATTAGAAGACACCTGAAAATGAAAGGCAAACAATAAAACAAATATTAAGAATTTGACAACTAGAGAGGAATATTAGATCCTAACCATGACCCTACTTATCGCCTACAACATGTAGAGTTACATATGAACAATTATTTTCGATCACAATATGCATTTGTGTTTGGACAACTTAAAATTGAGTTGTCAAAAGGCCCTGGAAATGTTGTCCCATGAGGTCCCTGTGGCATTTATGGTAGGGAACTGGGGATCACTTGTTATCACAATTAAAAAAATCCCTCTTTTCTCTATTTTCTCTCTATTATTTTCCTTTCATTTTATTTATAACCTGTATTGTTTTTTTTTCTTTGTTTCTTTCTTATCAAACATGTTGTTAATAACAATGTGACCACTGTGTATTCACTCAGTGTAGCATGTCTTGGACACAGTAGACAGCAGGCATACTATGCAAAGACATGTTTCATAAGCTGTCAAAGAGTAATTTATCAATTAATTTTTGCATCCCTTTAAAAACAGCACCGTGGAATCTACAAATTTTATCAGTAATATTTAATATTTTATTGATAAATCAATTTAGAAGCCAACAAATCCGAAATCCCTCTATCATTGTTTTTCCAAAAATCTATCACTTGGTCAGATGCACTAATGATATAGTTAACCATCTCTAAATTCAATATCATGCTTCCTCAAGCCCCTATCCTATTGGTATAATATATATAAGCCAACTGAAGGAAAATCCAGTAACTCGGCTTTTGGATTCTCAAAGGTAGAGTCCAACAAACTTACCTTAATAGACTATTGAGTGGATGTTGGCGAAATGAAGGGCAAAATTAACTTGACCCCACCAGCTTGAACAAACAAATACCTAAACCACAGGTTCCTTAAGTAGTGTTGCTAGGCAATTGATAACAGTTGGGACTCCACGAACAAGATGAGAAGGTTTCTTCAACTACAGATATAATAAATAGATGAAAGTAAGAATGCATGTGTATTACATACAAATGAATGTACTCACATCTTAGGATATAACATGCAATTTTTTTATTAATGTAAAACATTTCAAATACTTCCTATAGATCTCAGTGCAGATTTTTAAGCCATCTGATTTAATTGATTCCAAGGTCCAATTTAAAACTAGTTGTTCAAGTTCAATAAATAATGTGTCACTCTTGCATCTAACAAATCTTACTAACTCCCATATATGTCCAACATTTCCGGCAACTTCCTCCATAAGTTGATGTGATTAGGTGCATTGTTGGCATGTCTGTGAATATTTATATGCAATAAACAAGCTTTCCCTTCACTTTATTTGGATGTAATGTGTCTTCGTAGCAGAATCTGTCAGTGCACCAAAATGTTCCTTGTTAATGTTGAACAACTGACTAAGTGTTATTTACAATCAATGGAAAATTACCCAGCATCTTCCTTGTCTTTTGAGTCTTTGGCAGTATCAACCCCATTGATAAGAGGGTATTGTTTTCCTTTCTAATCAAAACAATTCACACCTACCCCCTGCACCTCCTCCACTATTAGATGTATACACATGTAAATTAATGACAAAAAATTCTTAACAAAACATGGAAGGTCACATTAGTTGTTAATAGAACCACATGTGAAATGTTATGCAAATTTTGTTTAACATTCCTACAACTAATTATTTCGTCTTGTATTCTGTAAAATCCTTATCAATCATAAGTTATACTTAAATGAATCATTGAATCATGCCACAAGTTACATGCATGCCACATGGTACACTGATAGAATTTGCACCACATTGAAATCTTAGTAATTACCCATTCGAATTTCCAATTTAAATTTATCTTAGTAGTATATGTAAACCTTAGTCATCATATGAAAATTTGATTAATGGGAGAGTAACAAAGTATTATAGTTTTGGTGAAGTATGGATAAAATTACATTTAGTCTTTCAGAATTTGTAAATGGCAAAGGAAAGAAACATACAAAAATTCATACCAATTTGTCTCCAAAACCAATTTTTAAACTTAGAGGCACTCAAACAGGGCTCCACATCAGCTCCTCCCATTGACATTTGTAAATTTGACACAGGATTTACATGTTAAGACATAATGAATAGTGTTACTAACTTTTTGCATTGTCAATAAATAAAATAGAAAAAATAATATCATTAGATCAACATACATGAGTGTAGTTGTCGAACCTCAAAATTGTTGACCTGCAAAATCATTACAATCCAAATCCTTAACTTCAGAATGACCTGCAAAATGTAAGGCTTGGTCGCACAAAATATATTTATCCTATCGACGCAACTATCTACTGCAAATACAATGCATTGTCCAAAGGCTTCGCTCCACACAAAATGAGATAATGAAATATGTATATTTAATCTCAAATAATTGTCCACAGTTGTATGAAATTGGAAGTTATCTTTACAGTAATCATGAAATAAAAAGTGATAGTCAACTAATAAGTTCAACTTGTGAAAGTAAATATACCATGGCCCAATCATTCTTCAAACCCCTGCTTACTATGTCCACATCCAATGCATGACATAATAGTTACACTCATAGCCTCCACTTTGAACATGGCTCTACATTCAATATGAAAAATAATACGATGTAAGAATTACGAACTTAGAAAACATCACTAGTCTAAAATAAGGATGCATTAAAGGACTAACCTTTACTTCAATCCATTGAGGTGCAACTTGATCAGTTTCACCATCCACGGTAGTCTTTAAAGTCTTCATTGCACTGGTTAGAAAAAAACATTAATGTATATACACCAGAAAACTATTTAACACCCCAACTTTACAGTACATTAAATGAGTTATAATATAAAACATAACTTGTTAATTGCAACTTTGATATGAATATACGACTTCTTACGCAACAAACAAAACCAGACAACAACGACATTCATAGGACATAGAACAACCAGTTGCCAATGGGCCCTGTATTCGACAATAATTAGGTTCATATTATGCACATATTTCTATTTTCAACCATTTGCATAAATTTTACTTACTGATTCAAGTAGGCTCCCAGGTAGTCCTCTCGTTGGGATTCCTTCACCCATGTGTCAATGTATTGTTGACATTCAACACGTCTTTCCTAGGATTGTGTATGGACTGAGGCTCAAGGAATCTATACATTATTCAAGCAGGGCTCCCCGTCCCTGTTAAACATAAGTGGCAAACCATCAGCCATGACATCAGTAGCCAGGACCTTCAAGCGATAAAAGACGTTTGAGTCAAACTTAAACAACTTCTTGGACACACTATTCAAGGAAACCCAGCCAATCTTGCCAATCAGGTTCATCTAGAAGAAAAACAAGAAAACTGACACACTTGGTCGGATGTTGAAGAAGAGCCTCAAAATTTCAAAGGCCTTCACCATGGCCCAACTATTTGGGTGGAGTTGGGAAGGGGCCACATTCAAGTGCTCAAGAAAAGCACACTAGAAAGCGATCAAGGGGAGAATGAGACTCAAGACCTCAAACAGACGCTGGTACATAAAGAAGAAGGGTGGACTGTGTTGGATCGAGTGGCCTCAGAATAATTAAGAAGGGGGGGTTGAATTAATTATTCCTAAACCTTTACTAATTAAAAATTACTCTTCTAAGGATTTTACTAAATTGTTAAGAGAATGAGGAGTAGAAGAGAAATTTAACAGAAAGTAAAAGCGGAAATTAAATGCACGACGGAAAGTAAAAGAGTAGGGAAGAAGGAGACAAACACACAAGAGTTTTTATACTGGTTCGACAACAACCCGTGCCTACATCCAGTCCCCAAGCGACCTGCGGTCCTTGAGATTTCTTTCAACCTTGTAAAAATCCTTTTACAAGCAAAGATCCACAAGGGATGTACCCTCCCTTGTTCTCTTTGAAACCCTAGTGGATGTGCCCTCCACTAGAACTGATCCGCAAGAGATGTACCCTCTACTTGTACCACAAAGGATGTACCCTCAATGTGTTAAGACAAAGATCTCAGGCTGTTAAACCTTTGATACTTTGTGAATGGGGATACAAAAGAATTCTCAGGAGGTTAGTCCTTTGAACACTTTTGTATAAGGGAATGGGAAGAATCAAAAGAATTCTCAGACTGTGTCATTTTGAATTCTTTGACAAGGGAGAAGGGAGACACAAAAGAATTCAGGCGGTTAGTCCTTTGTTCTTTTGGAAAACGGAGAAGAGAGACACAAAAAGAATTCAGGCGGTTAGTCCTTGGTGAATTCTTTTTGGCAAAGGGAGAAGAGAATGAAAAGATGAATAGCACAAGTTTTCAAGGTTTAGAAAACCAGAAAACTTCAGAAAGCTTTTGGTACAAAGAAGAAGAAGTTCAAAGAGATTCAAGGCTTGTAAAGGATTGTAAGAGATTGATTGAAAAAGTATTCAAGATTGAAAGAATGAATTAATTGAAAGATTGCTTAGAAAGATTGATTGAAAATACAAAACAAAGCCTTGCTTTTATAGACTCTTCATGTCTGGTCAAGAGAACCATTTTGAAGAGTTATAACTTTTGGAAAAACTTAAAACCAATTTGAAAAAGTCAAAACCTTTTTGAAGAGTTACATCTTTTGATTTATTCAGAAACAGTCACTGGTAATCGATTACCAAATAAGTGTAATCGATTACACAAAGCTTTTATGTGAAAGGATGTGACTCTTCACATTTGAATTTGAATTTCAACGTTCAAAGGCACTGGTAATCGATTACCAAAACATTGTAATTGATTACAGCTTTTTGAAATTAATTGGAACGTTGTAAATTCAGTTTGAAAACTTTTCCAAATCCATTTTGCTACTGGTAATCGATTACAACAATCTGGTAATCAATTACCAGAGAGTAAAAACTCTTTGGTAAACATGTTTTGAGAAAAACCATGTGCTACTCAATTTTTGAGAAAACCTTTTCATACTTATCTTGATTAAGTCTTCTCTTGATTCTTGAATCTTGATCTTGATTATTCTTGATTCTTGATTCTTGAAACTTGATTCTTGAATCTTGAATCTTGAAACTTGATTCTTGAATCTTTGCTTGAAACTTTGCTTAACTCTTGATTCTTTGGCATCATCAAAATAACCTTGGAAGGCATTACTTCCATAAACTGCTCAATGCTGCCCTCAAGAGAGGGAAGTCATCATTCTCACAAGCCTAGACAACTATCTTGTAGGAGTTCTCAAGGTTTGCCAGCTTCACTGGCATTGCAGAGCAGTGACACTCATCGCAGAGGTAAAGGAGGAATTATACTTCAGAACATCGTCCCTCACCCACTCATAGCCAACAACGACAGGTGGGGATAATGGCGACCCAAAGCTATGACTACATTGCATGTGGGAGGGATGCCCTAACATCCTCACTGCTTCTCCTTGCTCCCCAGTAACAAAAATAGGGAGAATCACCGTGGCCGGGACAAGCTCCTTGGTCGGGAAGCAGTGAAAGGCCGCCCCCTCCCACGGAGGCAAGAAGTGCCTCCACCTATACGACGCGAAACTCTCAACCTCTCCGAGGAAGAGGATTCGCTGTTAGAGGCACCACTACGAGTATCCTCCAAGGAGGAACCGCCGATGGAAATGACCTCTCAATCCATGAGGGGTTACTAAATCGAACCCCTAGAATCGCTACCACCCATGTCGATGGTGAAGTTAGACAAAAAGGAAGATATGATCAGAGCAGAAAATTCCTTGAAGGATCGAAGGAGATGAAGGAAGAAGAAAGGTAATTGCAAAATCACGAGTGCAAGAGCAAAAAAGATTCAGAAAAGGAAGACAAAATTTTTGAAGTAACGGAAGCTACAAATCAAGAATCCAATCCATTTAAAGAAGAGATGGACTCTTTTGTAACTAGCGTGAGCAGAAGTAGTGCCCTAATTTTTTGCACCATGACACAACCCTACTCACCCACACATCACATCTCCAGTATGTGCCCATTCCATGAATAACACGTATGCACGAGTGTTGCGCATGCGTCGTACATGCTTGCCACAACAAACAAAGCGTAACTTTTTCCTTCAAAGCACTCTTCAACGGTCAGAAAAGGGCAGAGTTGTCAAATACAGAGGCTTCTGTCACCTGGCACATCATACCTCTCTTTCAAAACCAAAAGCATGTTCACCCTAGACAACTTGACAAAAGCAACCCGGACAACACTTTTCCAAGATGGAGGGCTTGAAAAGCTTGACAAACCTGCAATTCTCACACCTGTCAAGGTTACCACTCTCGACGCCGGACAACACTTGTTCGTGCTTGAGGGCTCGACCAACTTGTCATCCTCCTACTTGTCAAGGCTATTACCTCCAACATCAAACAATGTCCCATGACACGGGACAATCTCCTCAGACACTGGACAACCTCTTTCACCCGTAAGCTGACTTAGAGCTTAGGGGGCTTATGTACTGTTCAGGGTCCATAAAATATGCATGTTATGCTGCGTGGCACTCCGAGACACATGTCAACCGTCCATGTCCACCCAGACGCAGGAGCATGGATGCCCAACCCTTAGCAGCCAGGCCCCCCAACGGACAGTTTATCCCTAACTTTTTATTATTCGAATATAATGTCATTCATTTATCTCTTGGAAGGAATTCAGTTATCTACAAGGCTACACATTATCTGCAAGGTACAATTATTTATTAGTTTTTATCTCTAAGCTATACATTAAACTTTATCTATAAGCTACCGACTATTATATACAAACCGATAATTATCTACAAGGGTTGTAACAACCCTTACAAACAAGGACCCGCAGCTTCCTCTACACACTATAAGGATCAAGTTCCCTCGTACTCTCTCAACACGCTAACACATACACACACCTGCTCACAAACTCGTGTATTTTCATACTCTCCTAATTCATATACTTACTTGAGTGTCAAAGTCCTTTGTATTGTAGGTCCTTCCTTTTTTTCCTCTTAACAAAGGTCACTCTCAGTCCGAAGTGTGAAGTCCAAGAGTCTACCTTAGCTACGTTCAACCTGACGTGTGTCAGCTCCGGATTTTGGTAAGTACATTAAGATATTTAAATTTAATTCTTTTTTATTTATCCCTTAAACAAAATATGTACTAAAATAAAAGCTAAAGCACACACGCACACATATCTATAATTTTTTAAAATAAGAAAGCATCCATGCGAAATCAATCCAACTTTAATTTTGGACAAATTTATTGCACCATTCACAGTAGGAACCCTATGCGGCCCATCACACTCTACTTTGGGGCTTCACCTTTTCTCAATTTTCTATCTCTTATTTTCATTCTCATTCATTCTTAATCCTCCTCCCCTTAAGCGCCAAAAGGTTTTTTCTTTTTCCTTTTCTATTTCTTCACAGAAACCCTATTTCTCGCTCAATTGGCGTCGCTGATTTGCTCTAATTTTTTTCCCTCAGGTCGACAATGGTGCCGCCACATCAGAGAAACATTGCCAGTGGCAGAAAATTCCAAGGAGATGGGCACGCTAGAACCTCCCACTAATCTCGAAGAATGCGTCATCCAGGAGGCGTAGGACTGGATGACCCTTCTCTTAACTCTCTCGCCTTCTCTCTCTCTCTCTCTTTCTCTCTGGCAACCAATAAAGATTAGACTTGGTCGCTGTTTGAATTTGAACAAGCTTTGAGTCTTCCAATGCTCTGTTTTATTTGGATAATGCTATACAAGTCTTTTTGCATTTTGTTTGAATGATATTGTGTTTTTTTATTTGTTTTGGACTGATTTATGAGTTGCAAGCACTACAACAAATATGTTAAATAATGGAGGTTATTTTTTCGTTTAGTGGAGGTTTTTACCCTCCGCAAAATAAATTACAGAGGTTTTCAAAAACCTCCGCAGTTAGATTCACCACAAGCAATTATCGGCGGTTTTCGAAAACCTCTGGTATCGAGAACATTTTGCAGAGGTTTTTTTGTAGAGGTTTTAAACCTACGCTAACTGTGGAGGTTTTTTAAAGGAGATTTTAAACCTACGCTAACTGTGGAGGTTTATTGGAAGAGGTTTTTATACCTACACTAAATACGGAGGTTTTTTGTAGGAGGTTTTAAACCTATGCTAAATGTGGAGGTTTATTAAAAGAGGTTTTAAAACTATACTATGGAGGGGTTTTTTTAAATCATGCTAGCAATAGATGTTTTACAATTGATTTTCTAATTCTCCTTATTTTCTTGTATATAATGATTTTGTATACTTATTTTAGTTTCATAATCTACATGTATTATAATTTTTCATTTTCTTATGATATCGATAAAAAAATGTAATAAAAAACTCATAATGAGGACGTAGAAATTATATTTCAATAATCAAAATAATAGCATATAGTTCAAAGATTTATAATTCAAATTTCTATTGTAAATCAAAGTATGACATAAAATCCATGACAAAGTAATATTAGTATTGTACTAAACTTTAAATCCAAAATACATTATAAGCAAACTAAGGGTTGCTAGCACCAGAAGATCCTCTTGCATCCAAAGGTGTATTAGGAACACTTGAAGCATCATTTGGCTGAAATAAGAAAAGAAAAAACACTTAGTCACATATACTATATACAAGGGTGTATCACACATACTAAATCATAATGACCATCAATAAAAATAATCAATTTTAAACAATTGTTTTAATATTCTAAACTTATGCATGGTTATTACCTTGGTCATGTATGTTTACTTAAAGACCTAACTTGAGATAAAGAGTATTAAGAGCTAGCCAAAATGAATAAAATTCTACCTTAATATTGTTGATTAACTATAAAATCTACCTACAAAACTATAAATTAATTAGCTTAATAAACACACGTACCAATTACAAAATATATTTCCTAACTAATATGCTTGAATAAATTAATAAACTATAGACATATGTAAAACAGTTTTAAGAGTACATTGTGTATTATACTAACAAGTTTTAGGATACCTCACATATACATAATGATGTATGCATATTAATTACTTACATGTGTTTGATCAGGAGTGAAATAACTAGCTAATTCTTCAGGGATCCCTCCTTCATTCATTATCATGTAGGCCTTAAAAGCTGATTCTAAATTGTTGTATTTCTTTTGCCATTGGTTTGAAGATGGAAAGGCAACACCAGATGAAGAAGAGCTCAGACTAGAAGCTCAAAGTCTTGTGTTCCTGAATGTATTAGAAGGAACAACTCCTAATCCCATGCATCGCACTCTCCCAGAGTGCTCTAACCCTAACACTCTACCAACAACATCAAGAGAAGAAACTTCAGATTCATCAACTATGCTTTGAGTCAATCCTACTTCAATTTGTTCCTGCAAACATGTAATAAAAGGAATTACAAAAGTTTTAAGATTAAGCACAATCCTTGAAAAAAATGTTACTAAAGAAAAACATACCGCTATAGTCTTTGCTGCTTCATTTACAAATGATCCATCTTTCCTTTTATGAGTTTCAATATATAATTGTCCACGACTTGGTAGCTTCCCAGTTTCTTACAACTAAGATAAATAAAGAGTAAGTAAACATTGAACTTCTTTAATTAGTATAAGTTAACATTTAGTGTCATTACCAACTCATTTCTTCTTCTAGGATAAGCTTTGGATCCACCAGTGTGTGGAATAACTTGCTTGCTTCGAATTTCTTTATTTCTCCTACAAAGTTCCTATATGCAAAGCAATTTCAAGTTTACAACTTGTAATAGTAATCATATAATTAGCTATAAAAACAATTCAATAATTAAAACAATCTAATTGTACCAATGTTGATGGTTTATGACGATAATGAACAAAATGAGCCCATTGATCTTTATCTATGCCTATCGGCACATTTTTTATGATTTCATCTCTAGTTTTGGTTGGATCGTTGAATTCATTCCATAAGCTTTGCCTATTTGTAGCCCATTTTCTTCCCATACTCAATTTGCAATACCATTTTGCACCAGCTTCATTAATCTTAAAATAAAATCGAGGCTAAAAAAAAGACAAATTTATCAAATATCATATGCAAAATAATATATATATGAAAAATAGTAAAGATAGGGTTTCTAAGTGGTGTAGATATAAAAAGTTATATATAACTAATTGGCATACCTTTAAAATTGTTTCAAAGCAATCATCAAAATAAGCTTTAGGTACGCCTGAAGGTCCAGACCATCTATCATAATCCATAGGAAATAATTTGCAATCAGCTGCTAGTGTTCCAAGAAATCCTGCAAGCAAGGTTTGTGCTTCACCAATTGCTTGGCCTTGGTCATCAAAATTCACAATGATGCGTAACTCCCTAGGTAAGCTATTGACTCCCCTAACTTTCACCTTAATCTTCTTGATCGTTTCTTCAGAGTCTTTAACAATAAAAGAATTTCTCAATAAGAAAATGCAATATACTTCATATGATGATAATTACAAAAATAAAAATAAAATACAATACTTGTATACCTATTGCCTCAACAGTCCAATAGTGTGTAGACTCACGCCCAACATGACGTCTAGTTGTTTCATCTTCTTGTGGAACTTCAGATGTTGATACATGAGAAAGAGGGACATTACCAGTTGGGACTTCAGGAGCTTGTGTGGAATCACTTGGTGGGGAAGAAATTTCAAGATTCATTGCTGGAACTTCAGATGTTGATTCATGAGAAAGAGGGACATTACCAGTTGGGACTTCAGGAGCTTGTGTGGAATCACTTGGTGAGGGACATTGTGGTTGAGGTGCTGATTTTTGTGGATTTCTAAAACGCTTCACCTTTGGCATGACTACATATTCATGACAACAATATTAAGAGAAAAATAAATAAAGAATAATAAAATTTAAGATGACATACTATCAAAATTAAAACAAGATTAAAATAATTAATAAATGAAATAATAACAACATTTATAAGTCAATCAACTATATCATATTTAGGCAAGTGTGAATTTCTTACTATTTTAGGAGTTACAATTCAATCAACTATATCATCATTTAGATGGTTTGTAGCCAATTGTACATATTGATCATCAAGCCTAGAAAATTGTTCAAGTTGTTGCTCTTGGTATGGCTCATTTTCATATGCATTTTCTTCTACTTCTTCTCCCATGTCATATAAATCTCTTGGCTTTATGTGTACAACAATACTCCATCCTTCATTGACAACATCATCTACATAATACACCATTTGTGCTTGAGATGCTTCATTGTATGGTTCATGTTCTTCATGATCACCAATATGAATCAATCTATCAAAGTTAACACAATTAAAATTCCAACAATCCTTTTTATACCCTCTATCTCGTGTAGTATCAGCCCATTTACATTTAAAAAGAATAACAGAGAATCGACCATAGTAGTTAATCTCAATGATATCTTCCAACTTCCCATAATAAGGTAAATCTGCTTGCCTTAAGTTGCCATCAACGCTACTTGAAACACATGATGTGTTAGATGTTAAGAAAACACCACTGTTTTGTGTTTTTAATCCTTCTTCTCGAGCCAAGGTTTGAAATTTGAACCCATTAATATTATATGCAGTAAATCTTGTTGCATTGTCCAAGGGTCCTCGTGCTAAAAACTTTAGATCAGTAGACATTTCATTCATTGTATCTGGATTCATAATCTAAAAAAATTGGAAGTTAGAGTTTGAAACAAAGACGGTAAAAAAATCCCTATCCACTAAATGACTACTCACCCGCTTTCTAAACCAATCAACAAACTCTTTATTGACTTTTTTCTCTATCTCTGTAGACGAAGGTCTTCTTCCTCTTGAACTCCTTTTTATGAATTCTCTAAATTCACTACATAAATTAATTATTATAATCAATACATATGACTATTATTTATAAGTAGTATAACAATAAAAGTTTATGTCACTTTACTTACTCCACAAATGGTGTGACTATAGTGCAACTAAGGAGCACATATCGATGAGCTTGCAATTTTTGCATTGGAGTTAAAATGAACATTGAAAAAGCTCCTACTGGTTTTCCAATTTGTGGGAAGATAGAGGACACAAAAAAAGTCTCATTATCAATTGGGTTATCACAAACACGTTTAGGTCTATTGAACCTTGTCTCAATATCTTCAACGTACCGAGCACAAAAGGTAAGAGACTCTTCAGCTAAATACCCCTCAGCTATGGATCCTTCAGGTTGTGCCTTGTTTCTCACAAAGGATTTTAAGTGACCTAATTCCCTATAGAAATAACTAACAATTAAAGAGTGTACAAGTAAGATATTTGTAATATAACATCATAAATTTAAATTATTTAAATCTTTACCTCTCTACTGGATACATATATCGATAATGCACTGGGCCTCCAAGTTTTGCTTCCTCTATAAGATGAACAGTTAAATGAACCATAACTGTGAAGAATGATGGAGGGAATAACATTTCTAAGTGGCATAGTGTAACCACAATGTGATCTTGGAGCAACTGAAGTTCTAGAAGATTTAAAGTTTTACCACAAATTATTCTAAAAAAAGAACAGAACTCCACTAAGACAGAAGTCACATGGTCTGGCAACAAGTTACGAATTGCTAGTGGTAGCAATTGTTCGATAATAATATGGCAATCGTGACTTTTTAACCCAGATATTTTATTAAGTTTCTCATCAATTCATCTGGAAATGTTACTTGAGTAACCATCTGGTATTGTAATAGTCTTCAAAGTTTTCAAAAATAACTTTTTGGTACCACGTGTTAGTGAAAACAAAGCAAGGTGATACTTTCCATTATCATCTGGCCAAAGATCAGGCCTTAAGCCCATTTCTTTTAAGTCTTTTCGAGCATTAAGGTTGTCTTTTGATTTATCCTTCTCGTGGAGCAATGTATACATGACATTGTCGCATACATTTTTTTCAATATGCATAAAATCTAGATTATGTCGTAACAAGTTAGACTCCCAATATGGAAGTTCAAAGAATATGCTTCTTTTATTCCACTGTGACTTCTTGTCTAGATCTTTTTCTTGTTCCATTTTGAATAGCTCCAATTCCAAATGTAGTATTAATATGTTCCACTTGTCGAAAAATGTCAGATCCAGATAATTTTAATGGTGGATTTCATTCTTTTATGCTTCCATCAAAGCGAACACGGTTCAATCTAAATTTATGATTTCTACTTAGAAAACGACGATGCCCCATAAAACACCACTTGTTACAATTTTGAAGGCAACAAGGTTCCGCATCTAAATTGCAAGTTGGGCAAGCCAATCCTGTGTGTATGTTCCAACCAGATAAGATGCCTAAGCCAGGAAAGTCACTAATTGTCCACATAAGAGCTGCTAGCATTCTAAAATTTTCATTTAAGGATGAGTCATAGGTGTCCACACCACTCCATAACTCACGTAACTCCTCTACAAGGGGCTTTAGGTACACATCTATGTTATTTCCAGGAGATTGCTTGCCTGGAATGATCATTGATAGAATGAAGGAAGTGTGGTTCATACATATCCAAGGTGGAAGATTATATGGAATTAAGAAAATTGGCCAGATGCTATAGGTAGAACTCAAGGTCCTAGCGGGATTAAAACCATCAGTAGCAAGGCCTAAGCGAACATTTCGAGGATCTGAAGAAAATTCAGGATGGATTAAATCAAATGTCTTCCATGCCTCTCCATCTCTTGGATGCCTTAACAACCCATCTTTATTGTCTTCCAAAATATGTCATCTCATATCTTTTGCAGTCTTACGACATGTGAACAATCTTTGCAATCTTGGTTTCAATGGAAAGTAACGTAAAACCTTTGCAGCTATTTTCTTCTTCTTGTTGGGTTTCCATCTAGATGTACCACAATGCTTACAAGCATCCAAAATTTTTTCATCATCTCCCAAATACAACATGCAGTGTTTTGGACAAGCATCTATCTTTTTTTAATTAAGACCAAGATTGTTAATAATTTTCTTTGCCTCATAAATAGAAGGAGGAAACTTTGCTTTTTCAAATGCGTCATTTAACAAATCCAATATCATAGTCATTGCCTTGTCGCTTAATCCACACAAAACTTTTATATGATATAATTTGATTATAAATTCTAGTTTTGTGTACTTGCTTTCTTCATACAATGTTTGGCTCCCATCATTTAGAAGCTCATAAAAGCCATTATGATCTTCTCTTGGTTCATCATTTACTATTTCATCTTCATTTAATGGTTGTGATGCACCTACATTAGGGTCATGTTGCCTATATTGTTCAAATCCATCATTGATCATCATTTCCATTGGGTTTTGAGGTTGAACACCACTATCTTGGAAAACATCTTCCACTTGAGAAGATTCTAATGCTTGCTTTTCACCATGAAGATCCCATATAACATAGTTTTGAGGAAATGGTTTATATAGCAAGTGATCTTCAACTATGTCTCTAGTTTTCCATTTCATAAATCCACATTTTGGACATGGACATCGAGTCGTTTCTCCTACAACTCCATTCTTAAAAGCAAAATCTAAGAATTTACTCAAACCAATGGAGTAATCAATTGAGTTTCGGGCCTTTGAAATCCATGACTTATCCATTACAAGAGATACCTAAACAATTTTATTAAAATAATTTATCACACTATGATAATATAAAATAGTATAATTTGTATTAAAAAAAAAGTAAGTCCCCCACAAGATTATAATATAAATTAAGAAGAAAAACTATAATAATTATTCTAACTAAAAAGAATAATTGGTGGGGGAAGAAGCATAACCTAATATTCAATACCAATTTTTATGTTATAGCTACTACCATATATGTTATAAAATAAGAATAGGTATTTAGAATAAAAACCAATGGAACCAACAAAAAAAATGAATTACAAAAAATTATAATAAATTACACTTGTTAGCTAACTAGTAGAGGTCGTAACATAAAAATACTATCATGAAAATGTAATCTACGTTGTAAACACATAAAAATAAAGATTACAATGTTTAATCAAAATAAGAGAGAGATGAAGTACCTTTGAACTTCCAGTAAATGAAAGCAGGGGAATATGTCTTTTGCTATTGCCTAACCAATTTCAGCACCTCTCAAGAACTTCAGCTACAAGCTTTAAAAAAAATAAGGAAATTAAGTTAGTATTATATATGACAAGTTAGTATTATATATATATATATATATATATATATATATATATATATATATATATATATATATATATATATATATACCAGAGATCAGCGAAAAGGATACAAACGGACAGATAGGAAGTAAGAGTAATGCAATATGACAAATAAAAATGTAAAACAGTTATCAAGGGCACACCGGAATCCGGCTTACAAACCCAGGTTTTTGAAAACAAAGAAACCGAAGCGACGGCAGAGCCGCACAGGATCGGTGAAGGGAGAAGGGAGATGTGAAAAATAGAACTTTGAATTTATTGAAATCGAAAGAAAAGCTTACAAAGAGATTTTCCCTAGGCAGAGCTTCTCTCTCTAAAACCTGGTTTTGAGACTATCTGAAAGGGTGCCTCACAAAGGGAACGAGGACTCCTTTAAATAGACCCAATGTTTTACTGTTTCAACAGTATCGGTAATGTTTACCGGAACTGTTACAAAAACTTTTTCAAATTACATTATTATCGGGAACCGAATAATTAGTTACAATAATTCATGATTACTACAACTAACCATCGTCTAACGATATACCAAAACAGTCATCCTCATTTTGGTAGAATGGATCATCTTCTTGGTCATCATTATTCTCGGATGATTCGGCTTCCTTCTTGAGGGGTTCTTCTTCTTCTTCCTGTTGAAGTAGCTGGAGAACTTCCTTAAGATTCTGAGCAAGACTTTCTTTAGATTTTGAGCTTGCTAAGAATGCTGCAAGTTGAGACTTTTGATTTAGAAACAATGATGTCTCTGGATCAGCAGGCTTGAGAAGCTCAGGGTTGCTCTGAAACCAGTTCTTGACTTGTTCTGGAGCAGCCTTTGAGGTATCAAATTGTGACCACCACTTTACAAAGGCATGTCTCTGCAATGGTGGATATTGTTTGCTGTTTTCGGTTTTTCCATATCTGTATTGCCATGAAAAAATCCATGACAAGGAAAAACTGGAAAAGTACTTTAAATCTGCCGGAATTCTTGATTCCTTGCTATTGAAGAGCTTGGTGAATTGTTGGAATCCCTGTTGGACTTCTTCTGGAAATATCTGCGGAATTGGTCCGAAGTAGTTCCACCATTGGAGGAACCAATTTGGAAAATTATACACAGTGTTATTCTTGAAGTAAATTAGCCATGAATGCTTAAATTTACTATTTTGATGCCAGAACATATTGGTCCAGGCGTCAATGTAGTCCCAATAATTATATCCTGCAGGATCAAAAGGTGCAGAAATTTTTTTGGGTTGGTTTAAGTTTGAGCCATAATGTCGTGGCTGCATAACCTTTAGGATTTGGATTGTGGAATGGGTATTTAGATTTGGATCTTTGGGGTCTTTGAAGTGTTTAATAGATACTGAGTTTGTATCTATTAGGATGAATTCGTAGAATTTTCTGGTTTTATTTGTGGTCGTTGGCCTATAATGGAATCATGGGGGGAATACTTTGGCGGTTGCCTTGAAAGGATTCTTGTCCCAGTATTCTGGTTCCATTTGTAAAACATTGAAAAATTTGTTTTTTGAGATATAGCTATTGCTGGGTTGTGGTGTTGATTCTTGTTGAGTCAACGGTTGGCTTGGTTTTTGGTTACAGACAGTTTTGGTCTGTTTGGCCTTTTGGATTTGTTTTTGTAGGTCTGTTTCAGAATCATCGTCTGATTCTAAGGCCATTTCTGCCCAGGTCTTTTTGGCCAATTTTGGTACTCTGGTGAGGCCTATGTCTTCTAAGGCCAGGAGAGTTTGTATTGACCAGGCATAGTCAGCCACAGTCTGTTTTGTTGTTGTTGGTTTTGGGGATTCCTGAGTTGATGACTCAGGTTTTATCTGGGTCAATGACCCTTCAAGCTTTCCTTTATGGGTTGATGACCCAGTCTGAGTAGGTGACCCAGAAGATGATGTAGTTGTCTTCTTGGTTATTGGCTCTACCAGAGCCAATATAACATCTTTTCCTTTAGTACCGGATCTTCCTCCTCTGCCGGAGGAGCTAGACACTTTAGGAGGCATCGGGAATTTTCCGTAAAAATTCACGGGTGAGGTAGTCAGGTAGAGAGTTTGAAGAGCCCTTGATATATTCTATGTTAAAATCAAAGACGCTTAAAATTGCCTGCCATCTTGCAAAAATTTGTTTTGAGGCAAGGTTTTTTACATCCTTTTGTAAAATGTCTTTGGCTAATTTGCAGTCAACCCTTACTAAAATTTTTTGATTCAATAAATCAGATTGAAATTTGGAAATGCACAAAACAATTGCTAAAACTTCCTTTTTAACAGTTGAATATTTTAATTGTGCAGGATTCCAATGTTTTGAAGTATATGCAATAACATGTTCTTGACCGTGTATTTTTTGTTTAAGGATACCACCGTAACCGATGTCTGATGCATCAATTTCGACAATTTTGAATGCCTGTGGAATGGGAAGATACAGACATTTTATGGATTGGACTTTGACTTTGATTTCTTTGACTGTTTGAGTATGGAGGTCAGACCAAGGAGGCGGATTCTTTTTCAGCCTATCATGTAATGGTTTGACAATATTGTTTAGATAGGGGACAAATTCTCCTACATAATTTAGGCACCCCAGAAATCGTTGTAACTGGGTCTTGTCTAAGATTTGGTTAGGGAATTTGCTGGCAAACTTTATTGATCTTTCTATTGGAATGATTGTGCCTTGGTATATATTGTGCCCAAGGAATCGTATCCGTGTCTGGAAAAGATTTATCTTTGATTTGGAGACTGCCAAACCATTCTGTTTAATGATATGGATGAAAGTCTGGAGGTGTTTAAAATGTTGATCAATATCTTGGGAGAAGATTAAAACATCATCAATGTAAACAATGACGAATTTTGAATAAGGATTGAAAATATCATTCATGATTTTTTGAAATTCTGAAGGGGCATTCTTCAGTCTGAATGGCATTACATTCCACTCATATTGCCCGAAAGGTATAGTAAACGTTGTTTTGTACCTATCTGATTCTTGGATTTGGATTTGCCAGAATCCGGATTTCATGTCAAATTTTGAAAATACCTTTGCAAAATTTAATCTGTTAAGTAGGTCTTTTTTGTTTGGAATAGGATACCTGATCCATTGTAATGCTTGATTTAACGGTTTGTAATTTATGACTAAGCGGGGTGTTCCTCGCTCAATCTCAGATTGTTTGTTGACGTAAAAAGCCGCACAAGACCATGGACTTTTACTTTTCCGAATTAAACCTTTATCAAGTAAATCTTTAATTTCTTTTTGGCAATATTGAAGGAGTTCTTCATTCATTTGGATTGGTCTAGCTTTTGTGGGAATTTGTTTTTCCCTAAAATATTTCTCATAAGGAAGATCAACAATATGTTTCTTTCTGTCCCAAAATGCATGTGGCAATTCAGAACAAACTGTTGATTCTATATGACTTAATAAAGATTGGATTTTCTCCTTTATTTGGGGTTTTCCTAGTTGTATTTGGATATTATTGAACGATACTTCTTCTTTTAAGAAGTTAATTTGATTAATCTTATTCTCTATAAAATTTATATTATTGATTAATCTTATAATATAATTTTTCTTCCTAAATAACTTGTAGTTATTCCTTCATTAGATATTTGGATGGGAAATAAAGCTGTTATGAAGGGAGTTCCTAGGATTACTTCATTCTTAAGGTTTTTTACCATAAGAAAGTTTGTTTTAATCCTAAGACCTTGGTTTTCAATAATTGCATTTGATAACTTAAAGTTAATTTTTAATTTTGAGTCGTTTGCTGTACTAAGTTTCTCTGAGGTTTTCTCAAAGAATTTTGTAGGAATTAATCCATCTAAAATACAGTTTGAGTCAGCCCCTATGTCGAATAGGGCCATTGTTTCTAGAACAAAATCATTAATAATTATTTTTATGTTTATGTAAAATTTTTGGATTTTAATCTTGTTGATTAATCCCATAAACATATCGTCTTCCAGATTTTCTGGTTGATTTTCTTCACTGTTGGTGTTTTCAGAATCACTTTCTTCCTCAAGTTGAGAAAGAATGATCTGATGAATTTCTTGTTGTTGACGAAGTTCTTTTACTTCTCTTTTTAGATTGTTTATTTCTGTTTGGAGATCTTGGATAGTCGTTGGTTTGGTTGAAGAGTTTTCCAATCTCTTGAGTATGTTACTTACATCAAACTTGTTGTTTGTAATAAAATCTTTTTGTCTAGGTTTGACTTCTAAGGTCTTCTTGAGTTTTTCCAGAAAAACCTTCTTTTCCTGGGGGTCAGGAATGGAATTAATTGCTTCAAACAAGAGATCTTGTTCTCTTGTTAGAGTGTTGATTTGCTTATCATCATCATCCGTTGATGATAATTGATCATCTTGTTGGATTAAGTTTAGATTTTCGTCGGAAAGTACGGAGGATGAAGTTGCAGTTTCTGTTTCTTCCTCCGAAGTTTCTATGAGTAAATTGTTTATTTGTTCTTCGATTGTGGGTTCTAGGTTAAGATTTCTTAATTTTTTCTTTAATCTACAATACTTACTAATGTGGCCTTGTTTTCCACAATTTTAGCATTCTATTTTATATTTTATTTTTTGCTTAGGATTTTCTATTTCCTTACTAGTCGAGGGTTTTTGAGAGTATCTTCTTTTTGAAAATCTTCTTTTATTGGCTGGTTTATGATCCTGAATTTCTTTCCTAGAGGTTTGTTTCTTCTTTTGTTTTGGGCAGGCTGGTAAGCCAAATTGTTCACAGAAGGAACCTAAATCCCTTTTTGTTTGAGCTTTTTCTTTGGCTAATTGCCTCTGAATTTTGTCATCTTGGCATATTTTTAAGGCTACCTTTTGGACATAAGAAATTAATTGACCATAGCTTAAGTTTTCATATGGAATGTCTCCATTGGCAGATTGACTACGAATTTTATCCCTAACCTTGTCTCCTAATGATCTGGGAAGACCAGCTAGAAATTTTTCTTTCCAAAATGGTTGTTGACTATTTTCTCTGGTGAAAACTCTAGTTAGGAAAGTATCTCTGTACCACCTAAAATCTGCTAAGGTTCTACACTTAAGGTTTGATAATAATTCTGCAGACCTATCTTTCCATAAGGATGGGTCTCCAATAAAGTGTTGAGCTATTGTAAAAATTAAGGTATTGACAGCGTCAGGAATCTCTTTATCATCGTCATTAGTAATGACTTTTCCGTTGAGATTCATTTTGACTGCACTGTAAATTTTTTATTTCTCCTCATTAGTGAGATAATTATCCCACCATCCTTTCAGTTGTCCAGAAAATCCCGCCACTAAGATGTCTATAATGGTCTCTTTTGAACATTCGTGGGAAGTTTGGTAAGCCGTAGCCACCATGGTCATATGTTGGAGTGTATTCATGATATTATACTCTGTTTGTGGATCTATGTTCCATTCATAGATGTTGTTTGCACTAAAACTCTTGAAATTGTTTTCTCCTCTTTCTTCTAATAGAAGGTCAGGGGTAGTTGGACGTTGATAATATAATTTGGAAGGTGTTTTCCAATGTTTGGAATTAATTGGATTTATATTCTTTTCTGACACTGACCCTATCTCAGTTGTGTTATTTGAGTTTTGGTCACTATCTTCATTAATAACATTAATTAATTTGGAGGTACTTCTTGTTACCATTTTGGAAGTATTTTCCGAGGTTTGAGGAGTTTCCGGAATGACCTTAAGTAAACTACCAATCTTGTTTAATAATTCACTATGATTGTCACCCACTGCTTCAACTAAGGATTTAGTTTTTCTAATTTCTCTAATCTTTCGCTTAGCTTTCTCACTAACTTTGAAAGGTTTGAACAGTGGTTTTTCAATGGGAATACTTGGAGAGGCTTCTTCAACCAATTTTTGCTTAGGAACTACCTTAGTTTTAATGGTTTCTCCTAAAATTTGTAAATATTTATTGGTGTAGTTTGCCTGTTCCATTAGGCTTTTAATATCTTCAGAGGTTACTTCCTCATTAATATCTTTTGTTTTAAATGGGGTTGCCATTACAGGTTTGTTGTTACTATCTTTGATATTCGGGAGTTGATATTTGGTTGTGGGAGGTAATTCCGATTGGATTATCTCACCATCTCTTACTTGCCAATTGGTTATGACGTTTGTTGATGGATCACCTATGATGTCTTACTTCCATGGGTAATCTATATCTTTTTTGATGGTATAAGCATGGAACCAATCAAAGAAAAGGACATTAACTTTGACCCTTCCGAAAAATTCGTAGAACTTGTCTTGGATCTGTTTTCTGTTTGTACCCTTGTAATTCTGGAAAAACCATCTCCATTGAGGCTCATTCGCCAGAGAATAAAAATCTTTCCTAAGGATTTCCTTATCAATGCTAAAGTTGTCAGATAAAATCATAAGGTTCCATAGAAGAGTATGTTGGGGATTGGATCGACTTTTGGTCGTCCTCCTGATCTTGGTTGTAGGTCGTTCTTGGTATGCTAGAAGTGGTATCTAGTCCTTGGAGGTTTACAGTAGGGAACTGGTTATGTAACTCAGATCTGGTTAGTCCTACTGGGATTGAGCGGGTTCTAACCGAAAAAGACCTTCTGGCTGACTCATATTCAGACCTAGAGGCTTCTATCCTTGATGAGAAGGAGTTTCTCCTATTGAAGGTTATTTCTACCTTTCCGGAGTTTGTTAGACAAGTGGCCTCAGATATCTTAAGAAGGGGGGGTTGAATTAAGATATTCCAAACAACTTCCCCTAATTAAAAAATCTATTTCACTTTTTATTCAAGTTATGAATTCCCTTAATGACAATCTTCTTAAATATTAATTCAAATAAAACAATTTGAATATGAATATAAAGCAATAATAAGTAAAGGAGATTAAGGGAAGAGAAAATGCAAACTCAGTTTTATACTGGTTCGGCCACACCCTTGTGCCTACGTCCAGTCCCCAAGCAACCCGCTTGAGAGTTCCACTATCTTGTAAATTCCTTTTACAAGTTCTAAACACACAAGGACAATCCTTCCTTTGTGTTTAGAATTCCTTTACAACAAGAGACTCACGGTCTCTTAATCCCTTAGAGAATGAGAAGAAGAAGAAGAATAAATCTCTCTAGAAAGAGATGGATTTTACAGATTGAGCACTCAAATAATTCCTTAATGAATTGCAATTGAATTGGCCAAGGAATTCTTAAAAGGATAAAATGAATTTGCTCTTTGAGAGGATAAACACTTGTTGTTCTGAAAATCTCTAAGCAAATTCGTGTTTAAGTCACATATATATAGACCAATGGTGGTCATGAATAAAGCCTTTGAAAAGTTGTGACTCTTAGAATTATTTTTCTGAAAATCCTGTCTGGTAATCGATTACAGTAATTGTGTAATCGATTACAGCTTTTAAAATTTGAATTAAAACGTTTATTAACTGCTGGTAATCGATTACCAAAATTGTGTAATCGATTACACAGTCTAAAATTTCGAATTCAAATTTTTGTAGCTGTTATAAAACATATTTGGCCACTGGTAATCGATTACATCCTCTGGTAATCGATTACCAGAGAGTAAAACCTTTGTAAAACACTTTTTAACTTAAATTACTTGGCCAAACCTTTTGCTAATTCAATTAGGAATTCCCTTCCTAATATACTAGTGATCATCTTGATGATGTGACTTGTAATCTTGAAGTATCTTGAAGTATTGTCTTGAATTTAATCTTGAAAAGCCCATTTACATCATATCATCATGATCATCATCAAAACATCAAAAGAAATTGCATCTACAGAGTTATCTTGTTTAATGTCTTCAATAATTGGAGCGGGTCGGGGATCAGACGGTGTGGCCTTCTCCATGACCCATTTTTCGGGGAGAGTTACTTCATCCCATTTTATTATTCTTTTTAAAGAGACATTGGCTTTTGTCATATCGGTAATAAACAAGGTTGTTTCTCCCTTTTGTGGTTGCAACAGGACTCTAGAGGCACAAGTGTTCATGACCTTGTACTGGATCCTATAGATTAAAGCCGCCGGGATTGATCCTTCTTTCATGTCAAGGCCATGAAAGTGGATGTTTAAGAACAGAGAGTCAAGAATGTTTCTGTCCATTAGACTCACTGTTTTGTTTGGATAGCAATTGAAATATACTGGACCTTGTCCTAGGCTGGTTTCAACTGTTCCAATTAAGGAATCTTCAAATTTATTATGCCTAATATCTCTTAGACACATTAACACTGCTGCATCTATGCCCATGTCTATTAAGGGCTTGATGGCTACTTATACACAGCCGATGTGTAAATATTTATACTTTCGACTATGTTCATAAATTGAATTTTTTGAAAGTAAATAGAATTCTTCCCCTATGTCTTGCCCTAGAGGAATATTGTTTTCTACTGTTTTGATTATGTAGTCAAAATTGTGTTTATCTTTAATTGTTTCAGGAACGTATAGTTGATCCTGAGGGATTTCTGGGATGTTCCAATCATCCATGTTTTGATTAATATCTTCGAATCGGACTTCCTCATCGAAGAGATTTGTTTAGGGGTGACCTCTTGGGTCTGGTTATCTTGATCATTTAATAAGTTTGAATTTCTGGAAGAATTTGATGAAGAGGAATTAGACCGAAAGGAAATACGCGAAAAAGAACGTAGGAGTCTAGACATGATTATAAAATCCTCTAATATCTTCGCCCTCATTTGGTTCCATAGAAATATCTCCGTAAGTAAATATGTAACAAAATTTTTCGAATCTGAATTATTTTAAGAAAACTTTTTTTTTTTTGAAAAATAGTTTGAACGATAATCCTATAGCCACCAGTATATTATGTCTTGATATTTTGGTTAAGCAGTACACCTTAGCCTTACTGCCCTTTATCCACCACGGGTCTTACTGCTACAATACCATTCAACTAAAATATTAGACTGTTGTACTTCCAGGAAGTACTGTTCAAACATCTACTGTACAAAATAAAATATGACTCATACTATACAAGGTGTCAGATCCATAAAATTTGTTAACATACGTCCTTACGGATAGTATTCCTACTTCCCCATCAGGCTTTGATACCAGAGATCAGCGGAAAGGATACAAACAGACAGATAGGAAGTAAGAGTAATGCAATATGACAAATAAAAATGTAAAACAGTGTAAAACAGTTATCAAGGGCACCTTATATATATATATATATATATATATATATATATATATATATATATATATATATATATATATATATATATATATATATATATATATATATATATATATATATCTGACCTTAATAGCCAAAAAAGAAAAAGCAAATTAACCACTTATTTTTTGGAGCAAGTGTGCTACAAATCCAAGCTGAAATTGCTTGCATCAATGCCAAATGCAATCAAAAGTATATGCTAATTCCAATGGGAGTTACTTGGCATTCAATTAAGCAATAAAAGTATATGCTTATAAGTTCCAAATGAGTTTTTCTAACTTTTGTGTTCTTATCAAGTTCAAATAGGGTTACTTTTATAATTTGTAAAAAGAAAAAATATTTAAAGTTGGAGCAAATTATTTGAAAATGGTATATCTATATTCTTTACACTATAGGTCCTGATAAAATTAGTTATTATATTGGACATAGTAATACTTTATATCAATACTATAATTAAAAAATTTAAAAAAAGTAAAATTGGAAGTACGAGATGGATGGAGTCATTTGATGACATTATTTTCTCTCAATCACTAAGTTAATTAAAAGAAAAGAAAATCATATATGTTAATCATAAATAAGCAAGGGAAAGAAAGGAATGAAGAAGAAAAGAATAAAAAAAAGAAAAAAGAAACTCATAATTATTCTTTTTAAAAAACAAGTCTTCACGCTTCTCTCTCACTCTCAAATGTTAATTATTAGTAGAAATACAATTGACAAAAATCATCCCACTTTGTAAGGAGGGAAATGCTATAAACAGATTTATAAGAGTGTGCATCACTGCAGCAATAACAGAACTGAAAGTTTGTGTCATAAAGAATACATCATGAAGGATATTGGTCACGAGGAACCGTCAAGTCATTAAGATCATGCCAATTCTCAGTCACCAACTTTTCCTAAACACACTAGCAGAGTGGTTTGCTGGAATCTATAATGAATTTCAGTTCTCAGGTGTAGTAACTGATAATTTCTCTTACTCAAAATTTAATACCAAATTACTATAGCTTCCGCAGTTTTACTTAATATGTATATATATATAAAGGCATCTTACACTATGTTGATCAACATGTATTACGCCTGGTAGGCAAACTTAACTATCTCATCATCACCAAACCTGACATCACCTTTGTTATAAGTATGGTTAGTCAATTTCTGAATGCCAATTGTTATAGTCATTTGGATGTTGTGAAATTCATTCTTCATTTCATAAAGAATACACTAGGTAAAGGATTATTACATGAGGACAAAGGCAATGAAAAGATCATTCATTACTCTGATGTTGACTGGGAAAGGTCACCCTTAGACACAAGATCCACTTAAGGATACTGTGTTCTTGCTGGAGGAAACCTAATATCATGGAAGAGCAATAAGGAAAACATAATTACTAGATCCAGTGCAAAAGTTAGATTTTGTTCTATGGCAATAGCCACATGTGAGCTTATGGAACTTAGGCAACTACTCCAACAACTAAAATTGGGAGACAAACACATGAAAAGATCAAAGTCATAGAAAGATCAACTGTCACTTTGTTAGAGAAAAGGTGCTTTCCAGCGAAATTACAACCAACTTTGTTAACTCCAACAATCAGCTGGCTGGTATGTTTGCCAAGCTTCTTTGAGGTTCAGGTTAAATATACTTGTGACAAGCTTATTACACACCATATATGTTTCACCTTGATGGGAGAGTGTGTTAAATAGCATATTATTCACAAGGTTATATTTTTTAAAAAAAAAGGGCATGCAGAAGCTTATTGACACTCTGAATGTAACAACCAGTCTAGTAGCTAATTGACACTTTTCAATTCTCTTCTTACCACCCAGTAAAAGGGAAGGTCGATCGCACGTTCATCCTAAGGAATGGAAATACTGATTTGGATTAGTTGCCAACTACTGACTCCTCATCTAATCCTAGAAATAAGCAGTCTAAACTCTCAAGTTTCAAGACAACCAATTCAATGAACTTGTAATTTTATCTGGAAATAAAAAATAAAATAACAAAGTCCATAAATAATTAAAAATGACCAAAGTCCCATCGAAAGAACTGTGAAGGATTTGTTCATAAACAACCAAAATACTCCACTGCACACTCACAAAAAAGAGTGTTAACAGAAAGCACTGATGTGATCGAAACCAGAACAAACAAAACTAATCGACAAAAAAAATGAGAAGACAAATTCCAAAAACTTCAATTAGATGGGGGAAAATAAGCGAATAGGAGGGAGAAAATCGAATCGAGTAGGCACCGAATCGCGTGAACAAAAGGACAAAGCAATGCACATATGCCCAAAGATGGGTCAAAAACCAAAGGCTTAGGCTTGGGCAGAGCAGAACAGCGAACAGTACACACCAACACTAACAAACACGATTCAAAGAACAGACAAAATCATAATAATAATTAAAAAAGAAAAAAAAACTGAACTGAAAATCGGAATCAGGTACGGGAATAGCCGGTAGTAGGTCAGGGATGGTGAAGAGAAGGAAGGTTTGTAGGTGAAAGGGAAAGAAAGAAATAAAGAAAGGGAAAGTTGAATGAGTACTCACAAGTGACAACGAAGGAAGTGTTAAAAGGATGAGAGTGAGAGACATAGCTGGTAGAATGGGCGAAGCGAAAGTGGCGGTGTGACACAAAATTCACTAAAAGCGCCATGGATTAGGCGAATGCCAGAATCTTAGTTCCAAATCGTTATCGGCAACGTACAACACTAAAATCGAAAACTAAACACACAAAAACTTGAAGGTATAAAAAAATGGCAGAGTAAAATCTTCGACGGTGATCGATGATGCCCAGACACACACATGCCAGAAGATAAGATATATTAAAATAAAATAAAAATAGTGCTTCTGAAGATAACTGCGCAATACCTGGCCTTATTTTCTCATTGAATCCTTCGAATCTCTTCGTCTTGTTGTATACCCTGCAAGCAAAACACATGCTTGTATCAAGTGTGTATTGATTTTGTCCGAATATATACATAAAAAAAGGGAGAGAAATAGGAAGTTGTGACTGAAAGAGGAAGTTGTGACTGAAAGAGGGGTTTTGTGATTTTTTTGAGAGGGAATTTTTTTTTTGTCGGGAAAAAAACATGATTTATTTTATTTTAAAGAGAAAAGAGTGGAAAATAATATTTAATTAGCAGAGGTTATAAACCTCCGCAAATTAAGCACAAAAAATTGTAGTTTTTAATAAATTAAGGAGGTTTCTAAAACCTCCGCAAAATAACCTCCATTATTTAACATTTTTTTGTAGTGAAGTCATATGTTTGATCTAATCCCCAAATGAACTTTGAAATGTTTTAGCTGATCTAATGCCTAAGTTTATTTCATGTCTTTGAAAAGAAAATTGCACATGGTTAGCTCAATCAATTAATTTTTATTCTCAAGCTTTCAAATGATTGGTTTTTATTTACAATGCATCATTACATGCTTGCTGATTAAGGGGAAAAATTGCATACCTAGGCCCCCAGGACTTAACACTTCTATCTGATATTGTTGAAGTAGAGAGATTACCATGTTTTAAGCGAGAAAATGATGAAATTCAACATACCTTTTATATTATTCGTTTTGCTGTGTGTTTGCAGTTATTGAGCATGGAAAATCGTCGTGGATTGCGCTATGAGTGCTCAAGCAATTCTAAGATACAGGTGTGTCCAAGTTAAGATAATTTGATGGTAGTTATTATTTATTATATTTAAATTTTACAGTCCGGAAATTAACATTTAATTACTTAAAAGTAATTGTGTTGCCCCTTGTGATTTTTTTATTAATATATATTTAGTGGTGGATTGGACTCTCATGCCTATAAACTTTTAACACTACCAAATCATGGTCCAATTATACTAAAAATTTCCCAAATCATAATGTATATATTGTTAGAATTAATGTTTCATGTGAGAGGCATGTGATTTATGTAGGGACTAATAAATAAATAATTAATAATTAAGAACTAAATTGTAATTGGGTTAAATAGGAGAAGTTTCTAGAGGTAACTGTTACTTGATGGGAGTAGTGGTTATAAAAGGGGTTAATATCCACTAACGTGAAACAAGGTCTCCTTCCTAGCAGAAAAGTGTTCTTTCTAATCTCTAGCCATCTCAAATGTAGAGAGACAGAAAGAATAGTCAAGGAAGTGAAATCTTGTTTCTCTCCTCTTCCAAGGAATCAAAGTGCATTGGAGAGAAGTCTCACTATGGAGAAAGATATGCATTGTTTATCTATTATTTGTGAGAATCATAGGTTTCAAGATCTTGTTGATTTCCTATAATTGTTAATCTAGGAAACCCTTAAAATTTACATGTGGTATCAGAGCATGAGTCATGAAATTTATGATTCTCCAATAATGATTTATTTTCTCCCTATAATGATGAACCCCAATTATGAAATTTAGGGATTTTTATTCTGCTGCATATATTGTTTTTAACTATCAATACCTGAAACTATTAGATTCAATTTATTTGCTCCTTTCTTCACTAAACCAAAATTGAATTGAATGGATGTCTGGTACGTGAATTCATGTGACGTTTCCAATTTCTTTTGTTATATTATTTTGAACATAGAGAAAGAAAGAAAGCGAAAATGTTTGTCAGCATGTACGTTCATTCTTTGATTGAAAAGAATTCTTTGGAATTTTTATTCTCAACCCACTTTTCGCTATTCTCAATCCCTCGTGTTTTTTTTTAAATATTATTATTAAACGTGATTAAAGGATTGAAATTTTATGCCCTGCAATTAAATTAACGTGAATGCTTTAAAATTGTCGGTAGCAGTAAATATGTATATGCTATATATTTGCTTGAATGTGATTGGATTTTTATTATTTTATTGGTCATAATGTGAATGTATTATATTTATTTGGCCTAGAATGAAATTAATAAAATAGCTATGAATTATTAATAGCAATAAATATGTGCAGGCCGTATATTTATTTGGAATTAAGTGTATGATGAATTTGTTATTCACCAAAATGGTCAAATTTATAAGGTTATTTAATTCCAAATTAATGATTATTTCAATTACTCATAGAATAATGAATGCTAAATTATATGATTATTGGTTAATGGGTAGTTGAAATTCATTGTTATAAGGCATTTGTGGATCGCCCAAAGGTTGATTGGTTGTTCTTATAATTAATGAATATAATTGTAGGCGGTTTGTATGTATCATTAGTTTTATTTATATACCCAAAGAAAATAGGTACTACTCATTGGTGCATATTTAATTGCCAAATAATGTTAAGAATTTTATTACAATCATCATGTTTGTATGTTGTGTGTTGGTGTATCACCCAAAGGAGAACATCAATATACATTGATTGTTATCTGCATGAATTATATAAATGACATGTGTTTTATGTCTCAAAACACTTATGTGAATTTTGTTATGCAGTACTTGTTCCCAATTCATTGAACTCTCGTGTATCATTTGTGCCCATTTTTAATGGGCTTAACTTCTCTAACTGGAATGAGCAAGTCCAATTTCATCTCGGTGTTTTGGATCTTTATCTTGCTATATTGGAAGAGAAGTCTACTATTATTAATGATGCTAGTAGCAATGAAGAGAAAGCCCATTATAAAGCTTGAGAAAGATCAAATAGACTCAGCCTAATGTTCATGAGAATGACTATTGCAGAAAGTATTAAGATAGCTCTCCCTGAGACCAATAATGCTAAAGAGTTTATGGGGTTAGTGGGAGAGCGCTCTCAAATAGTTGATAAGTCTCTTACTGGGACATTAATGAGTACATTGACCACCATGAAGTTTGATGGTTCGCATACTATACATGAACATGTCATTGAGACAACAAACATTGCAACAATACTTAAGACCTTGGGAATGGCTGTGAATGAGAACTTTCTTGTTCAATTTATTCTAAACTCATTACCATCTGAGTATGGACCATTCCAAATGAGCTATAATACCATGAAAGATAAATGGAATGTGCATGAATTACACAATATGTTAGTTCAGGAAGAAATAAGGCTTAAGAATCAAATAAGTCACTCGGTCCATGACGTAAGCCACCAAGGGAATCAAGGAGTTGGAAAGAAATTTGTGAAAAAGCATGATAAAGGAAAAGGGATATTAAAGATCAATGACAGTCCTGTGCAAATCCAAAAGAAGGCATCAAAAAGAAATAATTGTCATTTCTATGGGAAATCTGAACACTTCCAGAAGGATTGCCCAAAGCGTAAGTTTTGGTTTGAAAAGAAAGGGATTCCTTACAATTCAGACCATAAGCCCAAATGAGAAGTTCGTCTTCATGGGGAATAGAATGTTGAAAGCTCTAGTGGAAGCAGTTGGGACTTATTGTTTAAAACTTGACACTAGACATCATTTAGATTTACTGAAAACTCTTTATGTACCTAGTTTATCTAGGAATTTAGTTTCATTATCTAAACTTGATGTTACTAGATACTCTTTTAATTTTGCTAATGGATGTTTTAGTTTATTTAAGCATAATCATCTCATTGATACTAGTGTTCTTTGTGATGGTTTATATAAATAGAGATTAGATGGTTTGTATGCTGAAACTATTTTAACTCTGCATCATAATGTTGACACTAAACATAGTTTAGTGAATGGACGATCTACTTTCTTGTGGCATAAAGGTTTAGGTCACATTTCTAGAGAAAGGATGGAAAGATTAATAAAGAAATAAATTATTCCTGATCTAGATTTTCTGGATCTAAATATTTGTGTGGATTGTATTAAGGTAAAACAAACAAAACATACAAAGAAAGGAGCTACAAGAAGCACTCAGCTTCTTGAAATTATGCATACTGATATTTGTGGACCATTTGATGTTAATTCTTTTGGAAAGGCAAAATACTTTATCACCTTTATTGATGACTATTCACATTATGGTTATGTCTAATTACTACATGAAAAATCTCAGGCAGTGGATGCCTTAGAAATTTACTTGAATAAAGTAGAAAGACAATTAGACAGAAAGGTGAAACTTGTTAGGTCAGATAGAAGTGGTGAGTATTACAGAAGATACAATGAAATTGGGCATCACCCAGGTCCATTTGCTAAACTCCTTCAAAAATGTGGCATTTGTGTGCAATACACAATGCTTGGTACACGACAACAAAATGGTGTATCAGAAAGGCGTAATAAAACTTTAATGGATATGGTTATGAGTATGTTAAGCAATTCAACTTTACCCGTATCTTTGTGGATGTATGCCTTGAAAACTACCATGTATTTGTTGAATAGGATTCCTAGTAAGGAAGTTCCAAAGATATCTTTTGAACTCTGAACGAATAGGACACCTAGTATAAGGCCCCTGCATGTTTGGGGTTGCCAGGCAGAAATAAGGGTTTATAATCCACAAGAAAGAAAATTGGATGCAAGAACAATCAATGGATATTTCATTGGTTATCCAGAAAAGTCAAAGGGATATATGTTTTATTGTCCTAATCATAGTATGAGAATTGTCAAAACAGGAAATACAAGGTTCATTGAAAATGATGAAATCAATAGGAGTACAGTTCCATGAGTTGTGGAAATTAAAGAAGTTATAGTGCAAGTCCTTTTAGCTTGTGCCTCTAGCAGTAAGGTGATTGCTCATTTAGTTGTTGTTCCAAACAATAATGAAGAAGAGCAACACAATAGTGATCCCATGATATATAATGAACCTATTATGAAAGAACTACAAGAAGTAGCATAAAGGAGGTCTCAAAAAGAAAAGAAACCAGCTATTTTGAATGACTATATGGTATACCTACATGAAACAAAAACAGACTTAAGCATTAATTGTGATGATCCAGTTTCATTTTCACAAGCTGTCAATTGTGATAATTTTGAGAAGTGGTTAAATGCCATGAAAGAAGAGATAAATTCCATGGAACATAATGGTGTTTAGGACCTTGTAGCATTGCCAAAGGTTTGTAAGAGAGTTGGTTGTAAGTGGGTCTTCAAGACTAAACGTCACTCTCATGGCTACCTTGAATGTTACAAGGCTAGACTTGTTGCTAAGGGATTTACTTAGAAAAATGGCATTCATTATAAAGAAACGTTTTCATAGATCTCACGAAAGGATTCTTTCAGGATTATCGTGGCATTAGTAGCCCATTATGACTTGGAGCTACATCAGATGGATGTGAAAACTGTCTTTCTTAATGGAGATTTAGAAGAGAATGTTTATATGGACCAACCAATGGGGTTCTCAGTTGAAGGAAAGGAACACATGGTGTGCAAATTAAAGAAATCAATATAGGGTCTTAAGTAAGCTTCTTGCCAATGGTATTTGAAGTTTAATGATACCATTGTTTGCTTTGGATTTAAGGAAAATATTGTTGATTGGTGTATATATTTGAAGGTCAATGGGAGAAAGGTTATTTTTCTAATTTTGTATGTTGATGTGCTTGCAACTAATGATCTTGGTCTTCTTCATGAGACTAAGAAGTTTCTTTCTAGCAACTTTGAAATGAAAGATATGGGTGAGGCAAGCTATGTGATAGGGACAGAAATATTCTGAAATAGATCATAAGGATTGTTAGGCTTCTCTTAGAAAGCATATATCAATAAAGTACTAGAAACATTTAGGATGGAAAAGTTCTTAGCATCACCTGTTCCAATTCAGAAAGGAAACAAATTTAGTCTCACGCAATGTCCTAGAAATTCTGGAACGAAAACAAATGGAAGCAATTCTGTATGCATCAGTTGTTGGGAGTATTATGTATGCTCAAATCTGTACTCGACCAGACATAAGCTTTGCAACTGGAATGTTAGGAAGATATCAAAGTAATCCGGAAATGGAACATTGGAAAGCTACAAAGAAAGTTCTGAGATACTTACAAGGAACGAAAGATCACTTGCTTACATATAAGAGGTTTAATCACCTTGAGCTGATTGGGTATTCAGACTCAGACTTTGTTGGATGTGTGGATACGAGAAAATCCACTCTTGACTTTGTATTTCTCTTAGTCAGAGGAATAGTATCATGAAAGAGTGCAAAAAAATCAGTTGTTGTTGCATCTATCATGGAAGCTGAATTTGTAGCATGTTTTAAGGCTACAATTCAGGCTAATTGGCTGTGGAACTTTATTTCAGGGTTGGAATTATCGACAGTATTGCTAGGCCGCTGAAAATGTATTGTGATAACTCTACAGTAGTATTTTTCTCTAAGAACGACAAGTACTCTAAGGGTGCTAAGCATATGGAATTGAAGTACTTTGCCATGAAAAAAGAAGTTCAAAAACAAAAAGTGTCAATAGAACATATTAGCACAAACCTTATGATAGCTTACCCTTTGACAAAGAGATTACCGCCCAAGATATTTATAGAACATGTTCAAAATATGGGCATTATTGTTATTGATGATCATTAAGTGTAATTTACCTTATGTATTTTACTGACACTCTAAGCTCATTTATGATATGTTTCTGATTACCTGCTTTTTATGTTTGCATGCATGTTTGTATTAGAGTAATGTTAACAGGTTTGTCTTGAATAAAGACATTATGTTGGACCAATTATGTACTCCTAACTAATGGTTATATTAATGAGAAGATTAATTTGTAGTACATGGAAGGGACTATGTTGATTAAGTGATGTACAACTGCCATGAGTCGAATTGGTTCTTATTCTTAATCATGAAATTGTAATGTACCCAATGTATACAACGGTTTAGTTATTTTAATGTGCATTATGTTAGTTTAATCTATTTATTTATTTAGTTCATAAGGTTTAGTAATGTCACATGAGCCAAGTAGGAGAATGTTAGAATTAATGTCTCATGTGAGAGGCATGTGACTTATGTAGGGACTAATAAATAAATAATTAATAATTAAGGACTTAATTGTAATCGGGTTAAATAAGAGAAGTTTCTAGAGGTAACTGTTACTTGATGAAAGTAGTGGTTATAAAAGGGGTTAATACCCACTAACATGAAACAAGATCCCTTTTCTGACAAAAAAGTGTTCTCTCTAATCTCTAGTCATCTCAAACATAGAGAAACAGAAAGAATAGTCAAGGGAGTGAAATCTTATTTCTCTCTTCTTCCAAGGAATCAAAGTGCACCGAAGAGAGGTCTCACTATGGAGAAAGGTACGCATTGTTTATCTTTTATTTGTGTGAATTATAGGTTTCAAGATCCTGTTGGTTTCCTATAATTGTTAATCTAGGAAACCCTTAAAATTTACATAGATATCATTAACATCTTTTCCCAATGAATTTTCTTCAAATAGGGAGATCCATATGTAAAACTATCATGACTTTTTCATTTAAGAAACATCACTTCCTGAAGATAGGCCATTGAATATGTTTATGAATTGAACTTTGGAGGTATGGAATTTTTTCACAACATCATCTTTATATACAATGCTCAATTCTGATAATTTGGTGATAATTGTGATTATTTTTAACTGAATCAATGTGTCTATCATGCTGTCAAAAGAGTTTGCTTTGATAATACAAAAGAAAATCAAAATCTAACAGGAATATGATTTGGAGATCTATTATATTTTATCATTTGAAGAGGTCACTTTGAAGTTCATTAGTGCTAATGAACAGGTACTCTTCATGTTGTTGGTCTTTAAATAAGAATTATATGGCTCCAATGTTTTTCAATGAGTGAATTTCTTGAAGAGTTTATATTGTAATTTTGTTTTTCAAGAAGAAAATCTTTTGGCTTATATGGTTCTCTATTTCATTCTTCTTTTGCATCTAAAACTTGTGTTCACGAAGTTAATCTAATCAAACACATGGTAGTAAATCAATAATGTTGATACTCATTTATGAGTTAGTTTTTTTGTTGAAAAAATGGGTAGAGCTTGGGAGCAATTTCTGATACTCTTCTAATTTTTTATATTGTTATATGGCTTTAGGCAATTAAATTACTACTTCAGTTGTATTCTTAATCTTTATCATTTGAAGAGGTCACTTTGAAGTTCATTAGTGTTGGTGAACAGGTACTCTTCATGTTATTGGTCTTTAAATAAGAATTATACAGAAACAATGTTTTTCAATGACTGAATTTCTTAAAAAGTTTATATTGTAATTTTGTTTTACAAGAAGAAAATATGTTTGCTTGTACTCTTCTCTATTTCATTCTTCTTTTGTATCAAAAACTTGTGTTCACAATGTTAATCCAACCAAACACATGGTAGTAAATCAAATCAATAATGTTGATACTCATTTATGAGTTAGTTCTTTTGTTGAAAAATTGGGTAGATCTTTAGAGCAATTTCTGATACTTTTCTATGGTTTTAAGCAATTAAATTACTACTTCAATTGTATTCTTAATGACTATCAGTTGAAGAGATCATTTTGAAGTTTATTAATGCTGGTGAATAGGTACTCTTTATGTTGTTGGTCTTCAAATAAGAATTATACAACTGCAATGTTTTACAATGAATGAATTTCTTGAAGAGTTTATATTGTAATTTTGTTTTTCAAACGTTAATCCAACCAAACACATGGTAGTAAATCAATAACGTTGATACTCATTTATGGTTTAGTTTTTTTGTGGAAAAAATGGGTAGGGCTTGGGAGCAATTTTTGATACTTTTCTATGGCTTTAGGCAATTAAGTTACTACTTCAATTGTATTCTTAATCTTTATCTTGTGAGTTTATAGATATTTTTGGATGCAAATTAATTTGGGTTTCCTATCTTGATCTTTTAGATAAATTGACTACTCTTGGAAGATGACATTGCATCAAAGAATAACAATTTAGAGTATAATCAATTATTAAAGAGTTTCGTGTTTTTCTGAGTGACAACAAGGATGTATTAGATGAAACGACTACAATGAAGCTTTTAGAAAGATAGTAGTTGATTATTGATATGTTCGTTGCATGTTTTTTGGCTGGACATTAATTCTTGTGCATACCTATTTTCTTCAATTTTATTTATAAAGTTCTGGTAGTTTGTGTATATGAAATTCTCTTGAGCACATGTTATTTCTTTTACAGTTAAATCCAATAAAAAATGCAGGAAAGTAAAGGATGTGCTTCTCCATTGGCTTACCTTCACATCTTCTTTGATTTATGGTTTTCTGCAAGTTGAATGTCAATAGTTAATCATATTTTTGCATTTAGGAATCAAACCTCAACTGCTAGTGGCTTGTCTTCTCGGCCTCTCCGACGGAAAACCCAAACTTGGTAAGAAATTTCTTTTTTTTTAATATATGATTTTGAATCTCTGACATCTTATATTCGCCCCCTTTCCTTCTCCTCTTTCTCGCCGAAAAATGCCTTTGTTGTGGTAACTGCTACTGGTAAGCTAAGGTTTTAGAATTTCACTTGGTATTTGAGATTTTTATCTCCTTCTCAACACTGGTAAATTTTCTTCTTCTTAGAACTGATAAAATATTGTTTGGGTGCTTTGCATTTCAAGGAAACTTCTGCCTCTGTTGTGTCATGAGCAAGTTTTGTTAGCATTGACACTTTTGATTATTTTTTTTTATGAATATGTGTCAAGGAAACTTGTGTTGTGAGCATCTTTGTGTGTTTTGGTGCACCTCTGCAAAATAGATAGAGTGTGTTGTTAGACAAGCGGCCTCAGATATTTTTAAGAATGGGGAGTTGAATTAAGATATCAAAGACTATTCCCCAATTAAAATTTTAACTCTTTTCTTGCATTAATAATTTACCCTTAATATGAATTACTCAAAAGAATTCAAAATAAACTTCTTTAAAGCAAAAGATAAATGACAATAAATAAAAGAAGTTTAAGGGAAGAGAGAATGCAAACTCAATTTTTATACTGGTTCGACCACACCATGTGCCTACGTCCAGTCCCCTAGCAATCTGCTTGAGATTTCCACTATCTTGTAAAATGTCTTTTACAAAGTCTAAACCACACAGGGACAACCCTTCCCTTGTGTTTAGAATTCCTTACAACTCAAGAGACCATCGATCCCTTAATCAATCTCTTTGAATAAGAAGAGGAGGAAGAAGAAGAATTCTCTCTTTTAAGAGAAAGATATAACAATTGAAGATCACTCAAGATTCCTTCTTGAATTTGCAAGTGCTTGGCCAAGGAATATTTTAGAGGATAAGACAATTTAGTTTTTGAGAGGATGAGACTCTTTTGTACAGCAAAAACTTTGAGAAATTTCGTGTCCCAAGTCACCTATATATAGGCCTTTGATGGACATTCAAAAACATTTGAATAGATATGATTGTTGGGAGTTATTTTTGAAAATTCCTTACTGGTAATCGATTACCAAAATGGTGTAATCGATTACACAGTTATTTCTGAAGAGTTGTGACTCTTCAAACTTGAAATTTGAATTTTAAGTTCTGGTAATCGATTACACACAAGATGTAATTGATTACAGGCTTTGAAATTTAAATTCAAATTTCTAAAGACTATTATAAAATGTTTAAAACTTCTGGTAATCGATTACAAGTCTTATGTAATCGATTACAGGCTTTTAAAAAACAAATTCACAATTTTAAGAACATTTCAGAAACTACTTTGGCCACTGGTAATCGATTACATCCTTTGCTAATCGATTAACAGAGAGTAAATACTATATTTTTTAAATTTCAAAAAGCTTTTTGGAAAATGTCATTGGGCCAAACCTTTTGCATCATCAAGTAAAGAATGTTGTCCAAGACTCTAAGGACTAACTTGATCATTTATCTTGAATTTCTGAGTCCTTGACTTGGATTAAACTTGAGAATCGCTTATCTTGTGGCATCATCAAAACTTCATATTAAGTATGCTTTTACATGTGTGGCTGTTTGTGTGAAGTTTGAAGATTAAACCATAATTGTTTCACTTTCTCAATTACTTAGAAGGTTGGTGAGTCCTTATTTTTTAATAATTATTTTCAGGTTGTTGCTTTGATCTGATTTCCTACTTTTGGAAAGAAAAGTAGTGTTTTTTTCTTTTTTTAATATATTTTTTTCAATAGCTCATCAGAATAGTAAATAGAATGTACTAGTAAGAGTATGTCTTAGTTTGATTCATCTTCTTATTCATATTCTAGGTTTTACACTAGGCTACTTTGCTTCTTTTGGAAAAATGTGAACAATAGGTTGACGAGTTTAGTCCTCTAAATTGTTCTGCTTAAGCGATTTTCAAGTTGGTGTTTGAATAATGAGAAAGTCTATGATCTTCATATTTGCGTTGGGTGTTCAGTTAGAAGTCTGCCTATAATTTTGCAGGATGCAAGTTAAAGTGTCTAGAAGAGGGATAACAGATTGTAAGAGGTCTTATATCAAGTATTTGGTGTGCTTGAGTTATGTGGAAGGAAGATATATATGTTTTGAAATGGATATTAAATTAAGATATTTTATTTGTTGATGACTAACAAATATATTTAATCCTATAGATATTAAATTAGCAAACCATGTACCTCGATCTAGAGCATTCTAAGATGTTCGGTCCTGAATGCAACCACTATGGTAGCAATATCACCAACAACTTATCTTTGAGTTGTGTTGTGAATGGTGCAGTATTTTCCTCTGCTACCTAATTATTTTTCTGAATAGATTTGACACTTACATTATTTGGTTTGATGTGTAGAATTAACTATGACCAACACAACTTGAATGCAACATCCTTCAAAGAGGGTAAAGCTTTACGTAGTAATATGTTAGTGCATATACTCTCATTCTATTCATGAATTATATTGATCTTGGTCTGTTGTGATTTCATTAGCAAAGTTTGCACATTATCCTATTAGCATTCAAAACTCAATGTATGGGTCAAGGCTTTTTATTAACGAAGATATCAAAGAGATTAATGATTTCTTGAAAAGATATTTCTTATTTTGATAGTTGAATGATATTTTAGGATTTACTAATGCTATTAACATTGTGTGTATTTATTTAATGTAGTTTGGAACCAAGTGATAACTATGATGTTTGCTTAAGTTAGAGAATTGTTCAGATATCTCAAAGCTCTCTACTTAGTTCTGAGGATAAGTTTTTTTTAGAATTATGAGGTCATTAGTTTAAGTGAGTTGGTTGAAATCCAAAAGGTTGCCGTTAGATTGTATAAATACAGCATATTATTTGAAATTTGGCCTTAATATTTGGTCCGTTGGAACTATATTGACAAATTTTTCTTGGTTCATACAGCAAATTAACTTTGTCACTGTCGAAACTAAAAAGGTTCTAGTAGCCAATGATTAGTGTTATGAAGGTTGTCCTAAGTGTAACAGGAAATGCAAAGAGAAGTTGTCCCGTTTCATTTATCCTGGAGATCAGAATGAAAATTCAAGTGCAATGCTTAGTTAATTAATTAAAATTTCTGTTATGTGTTTTCAATTTTTAGGAATTACTGATATAGGAGTGATGAGGTTCAAGTTGGTTGTCAAAGTACTTATTTACCAATATGCTACTTTGTGCATGTTCAAGTTGGAAGTCAAAGTCTCATACCAGAATGACTCTTCCCATGGAATAAAGAGTCCACCCTGCTTATTAACCAAATTGTTGCTGACATCAAGAATCAGTTGATTTAGGAGGTATGGATATGTCAAAAATGAGTTTCATTACCAAATATCACTACCATAATTTACAATGAGTGGCATACATGATTTGTCTCTCACGCAAGCAGAAAAGTCAATTTCCTCTGGGCATGACTTTGATGATACTCATATGAGTGTATGTTTCTTATAAGTAGCTTTATAAATTTATTTGGTCAACAAAATGTGATATTTATATTTTGTTTCAAAATATGTAGCAAACTGTATCTGGTAGTGCAGACTATGATCCTGAAATGTTGGAACCTTTCACACCAGCCAAAAAGTTATCCTCTAAATCAAAGTTTCATGATGTTACTATGGAAGATTTTGCTTTTGTTCAGCTTTCTAGCTTGAAGCTGTCTAGACAGATTAAAACTAAATGAATGAAGAAGTTAGTAGACGATTTTTTAGTGCAGTTGTGATTTCCAGGGGTGGAAATTTCATTATGTAGCATTTTGGTTTACCTATGATTTTGAAATGGGATTTAGATAAATGGAGAAACTATATTCTTTTTGTGTGACTTTTATGGGTACATTTAGCACATCTGTTTAAAGTTAAGGGTTTCATCCCTTTTGGTTTGTAATCATATATCTTATAATTTCAGACCAAACTACATTTTGATATTGTTTATAGTTTAATGGTCGTATATATGAAAGTTTGTTATTTATAATTTATTAAGTTCTTAAAATGAGAGTGATTATTTTTAAGTTATATATTCAAATGTATGATAACAAGTAGTAAAACAAGAGCATGTGGCTACATATAGATGTGTTAAGATTTAAACCATAAGAACCCAACTGATATAAGTTAGAGTAAGAAAAAAATTAAGAAATAACACAAGTTAGTTGCCACTTTTTAATCAAGATAGCAAATAAAAATGGTTTTCATCTTTAAAGTTATTTTTTTCTTCCAAACAACATGTTGACATAATTAATCTCTTATCACTCCATATGATAAATTTTCACTTCCTGTTAACCCCAACACAAATAAAAGGTCTCAATATATGAGTATATCTTTGGATTCATAATATGACTAATTTGAATATGTCAAATTGAAACAATTGGTCTTACACCAATACTAGCTAAGGATGTTGTGAACATGAAAGCAATTGCAAGTCTTCTTATAGGTTGGTCATTTCAACTTATGTGGTCATGTTTTATTGTCAGAAAACCATTACTAACTTTATTTGTTGTTGTCTTCTAAAATTAGATGTTTTTGGATTGCTTATGGAAATGTCATTGGAAAGAACTTATATCAAAGATAGACATTCAGTCAAGAGGATTTTCATATTTCTCTATGTGATAGAAGATAAATGTGGGATCTTTATCAATCTATTATTTTGTGTGATGGAAAAAAATATTCAAATAGTGTTTATAGAATTTAAATAGTTTGGCATCCATAGTAGATGAACCAAATAATAAAGTTTATATTAAAACAATTTTGCATGTCATAATAGCTTTGTCATATAGTAAGGTAAACATTGAGTGAGATTGATTTGTGTTTGTAATTTAAGTGCATTATACTCTACCAATCTCTCTAAACTTTGTTTAGAACTTTTTCTCATGTATTTTAGCATAAATAATGCTAATTTGGTTTTGTGAACTTATTAGCTAAATAGACAACATTATTTTATAAAATATATCATATATTTCAATCTTATTAGTTTTAGTTCTCATTTATTAAGTTATGCACAATTACAACTAAATTTATACAATTATATCATACAATTAAGTTTGTAACTTACTTGTGTGTCTCCACGGGTACTAAACTAGTTTCTTTTAAAACTTCATCCCTTGACAGGGTCAACAAAAGAGTGCAATGTTCTTCTCAGAATCAGATTGTTCATCAAACTAGTGAAGGTACTGGCTCAAGGGTCAATGGTTCAACCGAGGTTGAACCTATTTTAATAAAATAATTTTTTAAAATATTTTAATATAATATTCTAGTAATATTGAACAAAAAACAACATAATGTGTATATATTGATAATAATAAAAAGTAAACATCACTTAAAAGTGTTATAAGTTATAATATTTAAAAAAAATGATGTCATTTTGAAAGTAAAAAAATAATAATTTTAAGCAAAAACCGGTTAACCCACCAAGTTTTATTAATTTTCAATTGGTTCAGTAGTTTTGAACCGATTTAAGGGGGTACTGATATTTAGGAAACGTTGGACTAGACTTGTGACCGATTCCCAGTCAAACCGGCTTGTCTGGTCCAGGTTTCAAAACCATAGAAGAGTGAGATAGACAAAAAAAAAGAAAAGAAAAAAAAATATATATATATATATATATATATATATATATATATATATATATATATATATATATATATATATATATATATATATATATTAAAAGGGTGTGGAAAATACTTTTTAAAATAAGGACTTCAGAAACCATGTTCTAAAATATAACATTGAATTCGTACACCAATGCTCAAGGCATTCATAAGGGGAAAACATGAAGTTGAAATAAACATCTTCAAGATCACCTTTGTGCACTCGCATTATATAATACAAAAATAGGGTGGCAATACTAGGTAGCAACACAATTTTTTTTTAACACTCAATTATTAAACGAGTAATAGAAAGAAATCGCATTCCAAGCAATTGAGAGTCTTTCTGGAGATCTTATATTCTTTCAATCATGCTAATTACTAAAATAACACTTAATAGTGCTAAATATGGTAATGATTACAATTGTGGAGACTTTTAAATCCTCAATACTTAGACTAGACGTCTTCTAACGTGCGTGAGTTAAGTATGTGTTGCACCATGCGAAAGTAAATTGAACTATCAGATATAAAAGAGCTTTTAACGGAAGATGGACATTGTCAGAGAATAACTGAATTAGAGCACACTTTATCTTTTTCTTAAAAATGGTTTTAATATTTGAGGTGGACCCATGCATGCTGAGTTGCCTTGGACAAAAGTCTTAAAGAGAAATGTTTCTTAAACAACTCTTTAGTTGTATACACCTTGACAAGATAAAAGAAGAGATGAGAGAGTAATAATTGATTTGATTAATGAAATAATGTGATATGAAAAGAGACATAGAGAGGGAAAAATTTGTTAATTAGATGTTTAAAACTTTTGGTGAAAAAATTGTTAATTAGATGTTTAAAACTTTTGGTTATCAAAATATAAGCACTCATGTCCTAAATTGATCCTACTCTCCTTTACCTTAAAATTTTGTTTACCTTTTTTTTCCTTTCTTCCCTTTTCTCCAGTCTCCACACATTCCATGACCTCCCTCCGCGTCATTCTCCTTCTTCACTTTCAACCTGTACTTTGTTTCTAAACACCGCCACCAATCTCCTCACTCAAGAACTTTTCCAAAAAAAGTTTACCCTCTTCAACATTGAAGTTCATTGTTGAACATTGAAGTGTTGAATTGGGGGACTCCAATGCTATAAGAGACTGTTTGACCCAAAAAAGTTTCTTAATTAGTCAATTTTGTTATTTAAATTTTAAGAACTCATCATTGATTGGGATAGAAAACACGGCCGTCTTAGTGTTTCCCAAACATACAATTTCATTCACCAAAAATTTGGCCTAATTGCTTATTTGAAAGAAATGGCAATGCAATGACACTATATTACTAACTTCAAAAAATTGTTAGTAAGAAAGTGTATATGCCGATATATATATATATATATATATATATATATATATATATATATTTGAAATCTTTGGGGGCTCTTGATGGGATCATTTGGTTTCCGTGGCTTAGTCCACCTCCATTTTGAAATTCATTTTTTTGAAAAAGCTAAACTTCAATCCATTGTGGTCCGTCCCAACGGATCTCCAACGAATTCCTTCATCAAACGGTTCAAAAAACTTTGCATGCTGCAGCACCTACTCCACTCACGCACGCAACGCATGCTAGAACTCGTCCTTAGACAAATGTTATTGATATGACCACAATCGCATCACATCTCAGTTGTAAAAACTTTTCAAGTTTCAAAACATTTGGATACCTCCTACTCTCCTATAATCAATTCTGACTCTCAGTCAATATCAGTGAAAACAACCAATTATCAAATTATAGATTTAGTGTGAAACTGCAAAAAATCATCTTTAATTTTTTTTTCTTTATGAATTGCCTTACACCGGATCTTTTGAAAGGAGAAAGAATGTCAATAATGATTAACGTTAACTGAAAATCCCTGTCAATTCCTCATCGTAATTCTAAATCGTAGTAAGCAAATGCTCAGAAAGATGACATATAGTAATCTATCCATTAGCTCAAACGAGCCCAAAAAAAAAAGAGGGAGGAAATGAACACTATGAATAGTCACAGCATACGTATATATGTATATATAATCTTGATTGAACACCTTATGATAATATTATATAACATTGTATATTAAAAGTAGAACGAGGCTAAAGATAGTTGGTGTCTAGTTTATATGCTTCAATTTCATGATAGTTTTATTCACCCCTAGCTTGTGTCAATACTTGTTAAATAGACCACTAAGAGAAGAATCGGGTTCAATGAGCCTCATCCCCATGAGTTTCCTCTTCTTGTAGTTAGCCTTAAAACAAGCTTGTCTAAGCCTTCTTGTATTATCCTCAAGTTCCAAATCCGGCATTTCCTCCACCTTCCTCTGTTCTCTCTCCAAGATCTCAATGGCAGCCCTAGTTTTTTCATCATTTTCATGGCCCCCGGTCTCTCTTTGCTCCTACACCCAATTGATAACAATAATAATACAACAAAGAAAATTCAACTTTATAAACAAGTTGAAATTATCTTCTTATATGAAACAATAATGGCTTTAAAACATGGTTGACAGTCATAATTTTGGTCACAATGATAAGATTTTTGGAGTCTCTGTGACAATAATTATAGTCACATCAATCACAATCGTAACCAAATTTTTTCCATGATACCAAAGAATATGACAAATTGGCCATAAAGACCACAATTTAAAACCTTGGACACAATGTATATATATAATTAAGCAATTCACACAACACAATAATCAGAACTTACTTGTATATTCTTTATTAGGGTTTGAAGACTCAGTAGCTTCCTATGTGGCCACCTCTGAATTCCTAACTCCCTACACCTTTTCTTCAAGTGTGTGAGGCCCACATTGAGCTCTCTTGCGGCTTGAGATATTGGCATGTAAAAGTATTGAGAAACGGTTTTCCTTGACAACATTTTCGCACTGCTACTAATTCCCTCTTCTCTGCATTTCTTACCCTTCAAATCTTCCTGCATTTCATCTACACTTTCTCCATCATTGCATGATGAAAAAGCAGGTTTATGATCCGAACCATCGGTTTCGTTCAACGCAGAAAGCACATTTTTAACATCTGAAAAGTCATAGTCTGCAATAGAAATTTATAAGGTACATTATCAAAACAAGGACAAGAACAATGGATATAGTATTATGAAGACTTGAAATGACTCATATATATACTGATACTATAACCTCTTATGCTTAGTGAGGTTGGTTCAATGGGAAGAGTACTTTCATACAAAATGTCATGAGGATAATAACACTTCATATAAGGGATAGCATCAAGATAGCTATCTTGCAAAGGAAATTCATATGGCCAATGATACCCATCATTGGCATTACCCCTGCAAAAATTAAAGGTATTAACATGTCAACTTTCTCATAAACTGGAATGTTTAGAATTAGAGAAATTATGGGGACACAGAAGATTTTACCAGCTGCAATAATCATATGAAGAAAATTGGCACGTAGGTGCAAATGGATAGTCATCAATTTCATAATTGGACTTCCAAAACGTGAGTTGCTGATTCTCCATGTCTATGTTGACAGCATAGTAGTGTACATGTGAAATGAGCAGAGAAATTGGCACTATATATTCGAAATGGCTAGTAATTTCATGATGATGAGGATGAATCAATGAAACTAGTGAGGTAATTAACTTTTGGAGAATGTACGCGCCGCATGATTTAATGTTTAACGTGTGCGCTACTATCATGAGTTACAAGATGAATTCAATTACCCAGATATACCTGGATATTAATATTCTACAAAATGTATATTTCAATTTTCATTTTTATGAACCGATAAGAAATGAAGAATAGTATCTATGTTTAAATCATCAAAAAATAGTATCTATGTTAAATATAAATAAATATATAATATTGTACTAAAATGAACAATGTTTACAATAAACTAAAATTAGTACCATTCAACAAAAGAAAATTAAAATTAGTACTCTTGATTTTTAAAATGTATTAAATGTTATTTATTTCATTCGTAACTCTCAGTAACAATAACTGTTTTCGGCCCACGTTTTCTGAGAGAGATGATGAGAATTAATAATTAGTGGCTAATGAAGTACTAGTAGTACAGTATATGATTGCAACTCTAATCTAACGAGAGACGAGGTTCTTCAATATTTTTTTTTTCAAATTATTCTGTGTCCAATGTCATTATTAAGGAATTAAAAAAAAATCATTGAGGTGTGAAAAATTATGATATTTATGATTATTTTTATATTCTCTTATGATGTTTAAAATAAATATTTTTTCTTTTAATTTTTTAATTAATATCTTAACAACACTATTAGTAAGTTTTTTTTTTTTCTAGAAAGCTTCTTCAACCTAAACCTAGCCTCACAGTAATATTGAATTCAAAAGGCGGTCCTACATATCAGTTACTATCAATTCATAGTTAACTTCATGTCCAATATGATTGACGAATGAGAATGCTACTGATATAAGTATGTTCACTAGGGAGTAATAATTAGCCAATTTTATATGGTTATTTTTTTCTTGATTTAATTTTTAAATAACAAAAAGTGATCAAAAACCTCTATATATTAAGCATGCAACAATTTTATTAATTGTATACGGTTTCGTTAACTATTACCTTACGGTTCATGATAAAAAAATTAATAAATAAAATATTTTTATTAAAAATTAGCATAAAAATGAATTGATAATATTAAATGTTACAATTTACAATAATAATTTTTTAGTTTTTATTATTGCAAATAATAATGATTTTTTAAGGGTAGGGGTTAAAAATCTAAAATGATTTTTTTTATTACTAGGTATTATTATAAAACGTAATTTTAAATATTTTTTCTATGTATTAATTTCGTAATCATTATCCTTACCAGTTAACGAAACGCTTTAGTTATCAACATTTTTCTTAAGTTAATAATTAACAAAACCCAATTACAGCAAAACGTTCAGACTGCATGTAATTAAATATTACTACCATATTTGGGGAAAGCATTTGGAAGGCTACTTGTTCCTTTTTTCTTCGGAATATAATTCCTACCGTTGATTAATTTTCTGCCATTAATTCCAACTGAAGGCTCCCTTTAATTTCAACTTAAGGCCAGAGAAATGGACTAAAACATTTTTACCATGGTGATGTGTAACGTAACGGCCATACTGATCAAATTCTCCATACTATATATCCTACGGTGTGTATGGCGTCCACCTTTTTATTTTGCTATTATACTTTTAATGTATTGAATTTGATATATATTAATGTATATATATAGTTATATATAACATATGTTGAATAAAATGTTATATATCTGAGCGAATATTGAGTGAGTGAGTAGCACGAGTTAGTGAGTTAGTGTCTTGAGTTAGTTAGGATCAGTTGTTACAAACGGTTAGCATTTCAGTTTTCTGGTATAACAACTAGCTTAACATTGCTTTCTCTTTCCTTTGAGTGTATAAATATTTCACGTATACTATAATGAAAAGCATGCAGTCATTTGGTCACTTTAAGTATGTGAACAACGTCATCTTCTCTCTCTTCTTTATGGCCATTAAATTGTTTCAGATGGTATTAGAGCTCTTTTCATAAAGAGCTCTGTTGCGCACTCATATTCACATTTTAGCTTCCCTTTTTCTTTACTCCATTCACCATGAATGAATTAGCACCAAACACAGAGAGCTACCTCTACCTTCATCCAAGCAAAAACCTAGTTGTAGCCCTTGTCTCGCCAGTTTTAGATTCGAGCAACTATCATTCATGGAGCAGGTCCATGGTAACAGCACTAAGCGCCAAAAATAAAGTGGAGTTTATAAATGGGAATGCACCAGAACCGCTGAAAACCAATAGGACCTATGGAGCATGGAGCCGCTGCAACAACATGGTGGTATCGTGGATAGTGCATTCAGTATCAGTTGCGATTAGGCAAAGCATTTTGTGGATGAACAAAGCTGAGGAAATATGGAATGATCTGAAATCCCGATACACGCAAGGAGATCTCTTGAGAATCTCTGATCTTCAACAAGAAGCTTCATCAATGAAACAAGATACCCTCTCTGTCACAGAGTATTTCACAAAGCTCCGCATCATATGGGATGAAATTGAAAATTTCAGACCCGATCCCACTTGTTCTTGCACCATCAAATGTACCTGCTGAGTCCTCACTATCATTGCCCAACGAAAGTTAGAAGATCAAGCCATGCAATTTTTACGAGGATTGAACGAGCAATACAGCAATGTACGATCTCACGTGTTGCTCATGGAACCCATGCCCACAATACCAAAGATTTTCTCTTATATGGCTCAACAAGAACGTCAGCTATCAGGTACTAATTCCCTCCCAAACTTCAATCTTGAATCAAAAGAAAACGCTTCAATCAATGTTGTCAAGATTGTTTGCGAATTTTGCAGACAAATTGGCCATACCGAGAGTGTTTGTTACAAGAAACACAGTGTGCCTTCAAGCTATGAAGGAAGAAGCAAAAGCTACAATACAAGAAACGGAAAAACCTGTACTCATTGTGGGAAAATAGGACATACCATAGATGTATGTTATAAGAAGCACGGATTTCCTCCGGGATACAAGTTTGGCAATGGCAAAGTGGTAGCAAATAACATTGTGGCAGTAGAAGGAAAAGCCACGAGTGACCAAATGCAGCGCCATGAGTCTCACGATTTGGTTCGCTTTTCACCAGAGCAGTATCTAGCTTTGCTCGCTTTAATACAACAGCCATCTTCAGGAAGCTCAGCCCCTACCCAATCCCAGGTTGCATCCATATCTTCATGTTCCACTAACACCTCACCAGGTACACTTCTCTCTTTCAAAACAACAGATTCCATCTCTTGGATATTAGATTCAGGAGCCACTGACCACGTCTCCTCTTCCTTGGCCAATTTTCACTCATATCATCAAGTCAGTCCCATTATGGTTAAGCTACCAAACGGCCACCAAGTTCACGCTACCCACTCAGGAACAGTGCACCTTACCCCTTCTATTATCTTGAATGATGTTCTATACATACCCTCCTTTACCTTTAACCTCATATCCATATCCAAACTCGTGTCTACAACCAATTACGAACTAATCTTTTCTTCTAATACTTGTATTTTGCAGGATACCAACACCAAAGCGAAGATTGGTACAGTTGAAGTGAGTCATGGCCTTTATCAGTTCATCTTAAAACTACCCAACTCACGAACCATATGTTCCACCATTGTTCATCCAAAATGTAACATCATTCCTATAGACTTATGGCATTTCCGTATGGGTCATCCCTTTTTAGAAAGACTGCAAGTTATGCAATCTTACTATCCCTCTTTGCATAATAATAAGAATTTCGTATGTACTACATGTCACTATGCAAAGCATAAACGATCATCCTTTTCTTCAAGCACTTCACACGCATTAAACATTTTTTATCTCATACATGTAGATATATGGGGACCATGTTCAAAAGTTTCTATGTATGGGCATCGCTATTTTTTAACCATTGTGGACGATCACTCTCGCTTTACATGGATTTACTTAATGCAAACAAAAGCTGAGGCTCGAAAGATCATTATTAACTTTGTTACATATGTTGAAACACAATTTAATAAAAACATAAAAACCATACGTAGTGATAATGGTGCTGAATTTCTTATAAATGATTTTTATGCTCAAAAGGGAATCATTCATCAAACCACTTGTGTGGAGACCCTTGAGCAAAACGGCATTGTTGAACGTAAGCACCAACACCTCTTGAATGTTACACGATCTCTCTTATTTCAAGCAAATCTTCCCCTTAATTTTTGGTGTTTTGCATTACCTCATGCAGCATATTTGATCAATTGCATTCCTACTCCCTTCTTGAATAACAAATCTCCCTACGAGCAGTTATATGCGCGTCCTTGTGATATCTCAAACCTTCGAGTCTTTGGTTGCCTATGTTACATGAGTACCCTCAAATCCCACAGACAAAAGCTTGACCCTTGTGCCCACCCATGCATCTTCATTGGTTTCAAACCACACACCAAAGGGTATCTCGTATATGACCTTCATTCCCATAACATCACTACATCCCGTAACATTGTCTTCTATGAAGACCATTTTCCTCTTTTCCCTGATAACCAAACTTTACCCACCCTTCATACTTCTATATCACCACTTCCTTTCTCAAGCAACCCCGAAAACTTTGATTCTCCCATTCCACCCAGTGACAATCCATCATCTCCTCATACCACATACCCTCCTTTACGACGTTCCACGAGACCAAAACAAGCTCCCACCTACCTCCAAGATTACCACCGTGCACTCACTTCTCAAGCTGATACCACTGCGAGTAATGTTCGGTATCCTCTACACTCTGTCCTCTCTTATTCCTGCCTTTCTCCTTCCCATCGACAATTTGTTATGTCAATATCGGTAAACACTGAACCCAACTCTTATGTTGAGGCTTCTATATTTGACTGTTGGCTTAAGGCAATGCAGGCTGAAATACAAGCTCTTCAACAGAACCAAACCTGGACTCTTACACCGCTACCACCACATAAGACAGCTATTGGATGTCGATGGGTATATAAGATCAAATACAAAGCTGACGGCACTGTTGAATGATACAAGGCGCGTCTCGTAGCAAAAGGGTATACCCAATTAGAAGGGTTGGACTTCCTCGATACATTTTCTCCCGTGGCTAAGCTCACTACTGTAAGATTACTTCTTGCTCTTACTGCTCTTCACAATTGGCACCTAAGGCAACTCGACGTAAACAACGCCTTTCTTCATGGGGATCTTGACGAGGAAGTCTACATGACTCTTCCCCCTGGCCTTGTTGTGCATGATCCCAACCTCGTTTGCCGTCTTCAACGTTCATTATATGGACTCAAACAAGCTAGCCGTCAATGGTTCACTTGGCTCTCTTCTTTCCTCATCTCCCACGACTTCCGACAGTCTTCAGCTAATCATTCTCTTTTTCTACACTTCCATAATAATGATATCACTGTTGTTCTTGTTTATGTTGATGACATCATTTTAGCAGGTAACAATCTCGACACTATTGCGCATATCACCAAGCTCCTTGATCAAGTTTTCAGCATCAAAGACCTTGGCACGTTAAAGTTCTTTCTCGGCCTTGAGGTTGCTCGCACTAGCCAGGGTATCCACTTATCTCAACGCAAGTACGTTTAGGACATATTATCTGACTCAAGCATGCTTGCATCTCGACCAGCTTCCACTCCCATGGACTATTCCACACGATTAACAGCTTCGATGGGCACTCCTTTATCAGAGACTTCTTCCTCCTCATATCGACGTTTGATTGGACGACTCATTTACCTCACCAATACTCATCCCGACATCACTCATGTTGTTCAACAACTCAGCCAATATATGGCTCACCCAACTTCTGCTCATTCACAAGCAGCCTTTCGTATCTTGCGGTACCTCAAGGGATCACCTGGTTCTGGTATATTCCTCGCTGCTCACGATACTCTACAGCTCAAGGCTTTCAGTGACTCCGATTGGGCGGGTTGTCGTGATACACGGCGTTCCATCACCGGATTCTCGGTATATCTGGGTCCCTCCCTCATTTCCTGGCGTTCAAAGAAACAACCCACCGTTTCGCGAAGCTCTTCTGAGACGGAATATTGAGCCTTAGCATCTACCACATCAAGATTCAATGGCACACGTATCTTCTCCACGATTTTTAGGTACCCTTCATTCAGCCCGCGACTCTTTACTGCGATAATCAGTCCGCCATTCAGATAGCCTCTAACCCCGTCTTCCATGAACGAACTAAACATATAGAAATCGATTGTCATATCGTGTGCGACAAGGTCAATCAAGGACTGCTCAAACTGCTTCACATTTCTTCGCACCTGCAGCTAGTTGATATTCTCACGAAATCACTCTCGCCTTCTTTATTTCAAGGTCTCTGTTCCAAGCTGGGAATGATGAATATCCATTTCCAGCTTGAGGGAGGCTCTTAGCGAATATTAAGTGAGTGAGTAGCACGAGTTAGTGAGTTAGTGTCTTGAGTTAGTTAGGATCAGTTGTTACAAACGGTTAGCATTTCAATTTTCTGGTATAACAACTAGCTTAACATTGCTTTCTCTTTCCTTCAAGTGTATAAATATTTCACGTATACTATAATGAAAAGCATGCAGTCATTTGGTCACTTTCCGTACGTGAACAACATCATTTTCTCTCTCTTCTTTATGGTCATTAAATTATTTTAAAATATAATATGTATATGCAGAAAATAAACAATAATATATTGCATAAATTAATTTTATATAATACAAAATGCATTTGACAAATTTTTAAGTATCCGTGATTTTATTTTGTTAAAATATTATTATAATTTTTATATATGTGAGTGGTTGTATAATGTTTTTTAATAAAATTAATATACACGTCATATTATAAATTAAAAAATTGTAATTTATCCTAAAAAATCATAATTTCTCTTATAAAGATGACACGTCAGATTATTTTAATAAAAACAAATTAAAATTAACATACAGTCATATTATAAATTAAAATAAAATTATAATTTCTTTTATAAGGATGACACATCAGATTAAGAGATAGTATATCATCTAGACATATATAGAAGTTTTTTAAAAAAAAAAAAGAGAGAGAGAAAATAATTTAGGAGCTAAATTAACTAAATGTTAGATTTTTAAATCCCAAAATATTTTTACTTTAAGTGGGAGAGTATATAATTAACAAAGGGCAAGCTAATAAAATTGTCAACGGGCAGTTACAAAAAATTATATCCTAGAGACTAACTTACGCATAATAAATGTTGAGAATAGAGATAATTTGAACATGGTGATATCTCTTTAACTATTTAATCATGTATTCTTTAATTATTTAAAACATAAAAGAGGTTTTGTTGATTTTTTTCATGAAAATTTATGCACAACTATATTTTTTTAATATTTATTTTGTTATATTGATTGATATTTACTGTTAAAATAATTTTTTGATATTTGTTAATTGTTTGATTGGATTAAGTTGTTTCTTACCACTATTCCGTAAAAACTGCCTTTTTTATAAAATATGATTAGAGTCCTGCAGAGGAAGAGATGAACACTGGAACAGGAACCTATACTGATCGCTGGAAATCCATCGGAACAGTTCTTTACCAACAAATTTTGCCAGTTTCATAATGGCCACTAATTAAGCATCTATACCACAGTTCAAGATGGGAGAAAATCAATATAAGCTTCAGCATCACACACAAATCATAGGATGACTTTAAACCAAGTACCAAATAGTTACTGTACAACAACCAAACTTTAATCAAAGGACAAACAATTGAATTGAATTTATCCACCAAAGAAAAAATTACAAAACGAAATCCTAGCATTCCAATACTCAAACACAGAAAAAAAAAAAAAAACTAAAAATCAAAACCCAAAACTCAATCTTTAACCAATTTCGGTACCCCACTTGAAAGTAGTCACAAAATTCCGCCTCCAAACATGGTGTTATTGCAAAAAAAAGACTCACGAAGAGGAATCAGACACACACGTTCATAAAACATATAGAATTCAAGGGTTCCAATTTCAATGGCTGATAGTCAGAGAAGAAGGATATGTAGAAGCAACTAGAGGAAGTACCTGAACTAAGTTGTTCGAGCAGTGCGACATCGCAGCGACTTCGCAACGGGATGGCATAGTGGCGAGCAACGAGACAACGCAGCAGCGTCGAGCAGGGGATAGCGCAACGACGGTGCAACGGGATGGTGCATCGACGGTGCAGCGGAATGGCGCTATAGTGAGCAGATGAACGATGGTGACTGGTGGTGAGTGCATCGTATAGGAGTGGGTGTGGGATGTGGGGTGTGCATTTAGGGTCGGTGAAGAAAGAAGAGAAGGGAAAACACACGGGTAATTTGTGGGAGTTGTAAAAGTAAAAATTGCTTTCAAGCACAAAAAGGTGAATGAGTTGTTTATCAGTATAAATTGCTTTGGAGCAGTTAAATCTTCAAGTGTAAAATAAGAAGAAAAAAATGTGTAAAGGAGTTGTTTATCAGTTGATGATAAAACCATGAAGGAGTTAAAAAAAATGGAGAGAAAAAGATGGATATGCCTCCTGATCTTCATGTATTTGATTACATCCATATTTGTTAATATTTTGTTAATTAAGGGCATAATGGTCTAATAAAAGTGAAGACCAAAAGCAGTTAACAAAAGTAGTATCTTATTTATCTATCTTTATAGATTTAAGTGTTGAAAAGTGATGCAAACTCTTAGTTCATAATTTTCTCTTTTGAAGTGTATACTTTTTAAATTGTGCTTTTAAATCCTTCGTCCGTTAAAAAATAATCATAACATCAAATTAGTCAATAAAAAAATTAAAAACAATTTTTACTTTTATTTTGAAGTTCTTATTTTAAATTTTCACCTTTTTTAATTTAAAATATTTTTTTAGTTAAAAGAAAAATTAAGACTAACATAACCTAAATCATTGTTGACAATTAAGTAATCAAAAACACAACTTGATTCACTAATGTAAATCAGCTATTAAAGTAAGGTGTCCACGAAAAGGGTTCAATTGAATCTTGCGAAACCTATAACCTAATCCAATCAAAATTTTAAAGGTTGGAATGAGTCAAGTTTGTGTAATTTTTTTAAACCATACCAAACGAATTCAATCACAAATGGATTGGTTTAAGTTGGATCACACATCTAAAAATTTGAATTTTAAAATAATTGAAAAAAAGTAAAATAGAAGCAAACTATTATTCATGTTGCACAAGTCCAAGTTCACATTCTATTGCATTTCAACGCCTAAAAATCCAATAAGCACATGATAATCTAGCACGAAACATAATATATCATTCAATTAATTTGCAACATCACGCGTGACATGAATAAATCTCATCTTAAATACTTAAAAGAATTCTATAAAATTGTCTTCATCAGTAATAATAATAATAATAAACAAATCAATGAGTAGGTCAACAGATTTAAAAATTAAAATTTATTACCTAACCCTTAATAATCAAATTAGGTTGAGTTTGATCCAAAAAAAAACCGAAGCATTTGGGACAATTTGAATCTAATCAAGTTTACGGATGACCGTGCCTATGAACACCCTATACCAAAGTCATCAAGCTTTGGCTGGCCAAAAAACTTTCTAGCATGGTTAATTCTAACCAAAATTTGAGTATCAACGAATCAAAATTAACGATTATCCATGAGTTTGCACAATTACCAAACTTGCAAATTTTTGTTGAACTGAATGCTAAAATTGTTCATTTTCGACAAAACTTTGATGAAGTGAATCTCAAAAATACATTGCAAAGGAACAGAATTGACATTTATCTATCAATGAGGCTTAACCGAATTAGCTATAAAGACTAGTTCAAGATCCACCTCATTTTTTATCTCCATGAGCCAAATGGACTGGACTAAAACTTAAAATTGCCTAAAATTGACCCTAGTCTTACTCACCCAGTTTAGCTCGTTAATGTACATTCGCAATAGTATAATCATTTAATTAAATTATGTTTCAAGCCAAGCTAATGAACCAAGTTCATAAACTAGCTTAATTGATTTGTTTTCATAGTATCATTTTAATATTTGGTTCATGTGATTCAAACATGCAAACTCGACCAAACAATTCACAAACTTGATTCGACCCAAGTTCAATCTATAAAAAACAGGTCATATTCAACTCGAGTCAAATTTTAAATTACTATCTTACAAGTCAAACCAAGCTAGACAGTATAGTTCAGTTCGTTTTGATTCATTTCCAGCCATAATCAAAATGTGTAATTATATAGCCCAAAAAGCTCCATAACTCATAAATAACTGTAACAAAAAACTTGAAATGTAAATTAGCAGGAAACATGAAATATGCGGGGCAAGTATACAAAAAACATTTTAGATATCAAAATAAAACTCAGACCAGCAGCAACTATTATATTTAATTTCTCCACTTTCCTCCTCTCCCATGGCCACCACGCCCACCTCGTCCTCTTCCACCCCTCCCCCCTCTGCCACCCTTTCCTCCTCCATAATGTTTTCCTCCACCACCACCTAATGCCTTGTTTGCATCGGATTTCAAATGCATCTCTTCCGGCAAGGGCAGAATGTGATCCACACACTTCCTGAAGCTAAAATCATCAGCAGAGTCATCCTCCCTGATGAGGAAAAAGCACCTGCTTTTGAAGGTAGGATGCTTGCGGACTTGGAAAGCACGAACCCCTCCACCAATCTTTTTGTCAGGCTCTGCATGGCCGTTCTTAAGCAACTCCAACAACATCAGATGTTCATACTGCCACACAAAACAAGTTAATATTGATTCGCAGTAAGAAGTAAATTCTAGTTGCAGCTATTGCAACATCAAGACAGAATCAAAGATTATCAAGATATAAGAACAGCATACTAAAATAGAATGTATCAAATCCCAATTTAAACATTTGGTGGCATTTAGCAACGAGTTTTTTTTCATACGGTTCAATACTTGAAACTGGGACATGCAAATATTCAGTGAACGTGTGTTATATCATAAAACACTTTGGTGGCGCTGAAAAGTGGTTCAAAAACCCGCAAATTGAAACAACTAATTCCAATGTAGTTATGAACACCTTTGCAAGGAAACTACATAAATTGATATTTGATATAACATGCAGATAAATTGCACCTAAGATGGTCAACAAATGTTCTTCTCCCAACAAGAAGGCACATTTATATACTTATATGAAATCATAATCAACCCACAAGAGATAGGGGGTTTAGGAATCACAATCATAGAAAATCATATATCAATAGTTCCCATATGAGATAAGGCCATAAGGGGTTTATGAAATCATAATCATAGAAAATTAAATATCAATCAATCCAGACGAGCTACTAGAAACTATTAAAAAAAAGATAATTTATGAAAGGGGGAAATCAGAAAATCGATTAATTACATGTTTAGCACTCAAACGAAAAAAAAAACACCTTGCTAGTTACTATTAAAAAAATAAAAATAAAAAGGAAGAAAAAAGAAAAGGGGTTATTGACTTATTGGGAATACCTTGTTAACATTGAGATATTGAGGCCAGGTATGAAGAAAGTTGTAGAAGTAATGAAACATCTCCAAGGAAGAACCGAAGCTCTTGAATCCCAAGTTCACGGAACCACTTGCTTCCTTCTCTTCTTCCTCTTCTTTTTCTGCTTCTTTTTCTTCTCCTTTTTCTTCTTCTTGTTCATCGCGCTTCTCCAAGCGTTGTTCCTCTACGGACTTTTCGTTTTCCTCGTCCACCCTCTGCTTCTTCGAAACGTCGTCGTCGCCGCCCTGGGGCTCCTCTTCCTCCCTGGCGCGCTTCTGGTTCGGCTCGGCGCCGTTGCCGCCGGCCTCGACATTCTCGACGTCCATGTCCACGGCGGCGGCGGCAGCGGCGGTGTTGGGATCAACGACTTCCAGTGCTGCTTCTTCTGCCATGGAAGAGGGTTTTGGGTAAATTCTAAAACCCTAGATTGTGATGGCGAGCGGGAAGTTACAATCTATTAGAAAGGGCAGTTACCCAGCTTTTATATTCCGCTCAAGAGTTTAGCTTAGAGGTTGTGGTGTGTGTTTAGGCCTTGGAGGCAATCCGGCCCGTTAAATACTAGTCATGTTTCTCTCTTTAAAGTTGGATTTGAATTATTATAATCAGATCTGATTACTTCTATTATTTTAAAGTTTTTTTTTTCTGGTTATCTATTATTTTAAAGTTCATATATTAATTGTAAGCCTTAACGTGGCTTTTTGGTCTATTAAAATTTTCACTTATTTCGTTTTGATATATTAAGGTTTAAATTAGTGGTATTTTTAACTCAATTTGATTTGATTATTCATAATAAAGTCACTCGACCAAATTTATAAAACACATATTATTCGGTTTAACTCAGTTTTCATTCAACATAAAATTAGAACTAAACCAAATCAATATTTTTTAATTTAATTTGGTTTAACACATATTTTTGTAGTTTTTGCTAAAATATTATTTTATTAAAATTTATATATTTTCTTTTCATCTTTCAAACTAAATTAAATTAAAAATTATTAATAACAATCTATGAAATTTATTAATATGTTAAACCTTATACAATAATAATTTTACCTAATTCATTTTAAAACAAACATATCTTAAAAAAGTTGTTTAAAAAAATGATATATATTACATAACACTATAAGACTGTGAAACTCAAATAATACACACATAAAACACATAATACTAAAGTAATATAAGTATTACTATTTGATTCGATTCCAAAAACACAAATCACAAACCGATCAGTTTGAGAGAAAAATTATCCAAACAAATTCAAAAGGAATTAGTTTAATTCGATTTTTGGTTTTTTTAGCAGTTTTTTGTTTTTATTTTGGATTAGTTTAGATTTGAACACCCCTAGTTTTAAAGTTTAAGATGATCAATTTAACATATTAATGACTAAAAATCGTCACTATCTTTTTCGATTTTTCGTGGAGGTTTTTAGAGATGGTAGAAGGTTGAAGAAGATGGAGAGGATGATGGATGATAATGTCTTTTTAGAAGTTTATAATTTTAAATAAAATAAAGATAATGGAGGTTAAAATCCTCACTATTTTAAATTAATTATTTTAAACTTTAAAATTAGATGTAGTTTAACGTTTTTGATGGAAAATAAAAAAAATATTAAAATCAAACTTTCAAAAATATAAAATTTAAAATTAAACATTTAAAATTTAGTGTATTAAATCAAAATAAATGTGAAATTTAATGGACAAAAAGTGGCATTAAACCTACTAAAAATGTAATTATAATTAGACTATTTTAGATGACATTTTACATAATATAATAATATTTTCTATTGGTCTAGATCACAAGAATATTCAGCTAAAGGCAATCTTGATCGAGTAAGATAGAACTATTATGGACACTAAAACTTTTAACACAAATACATATCTATAACTCAAATTTGATATGACTAGTTAAACTATAACAATTTTGTGTCAATGTGCCCGATGGTATATAATATAATAATATATTTTATGTGGATATTATTTTTTTATCCATCAATATTAATTGTTAGTCGTTAGTTTTTTATTATTATTGGGGTCCAATATTTACTTTCAATGTAATTTAATTAATGGTAAGATTGATATATTATGTTAGTAAAATAGGTATATTTGATTTTGCTTCATATGCTATTTTCTCATATTTAATTTTTAAAACAATAATCTTATTAAACTTTGTATACAAAGAAATATATTTTACAAAAGAGAAAATGACAATGAAAGGAACTATTAGGATTTTTAGTGAGCTCTTAATTGAATGGGAAGACAAGCTATATTGAAACATGAAAAAGGTAAAGAATAATGTAGATTCTTAAGAGACAATCGTATAGGAGACACAAATGGTGGAAGAGGATGCTATTAGTAAAAAGGTGATAAAAAATTGAATACCAAAGCGCATGCATGTCCCAAGCTCAATAACCAAAAGGTTAAAGTGTGGGGGATCAAAACCCTCAACCAATCTTAGATTGATTGACTAATTTAGGTCGCTTTTATAATAAAAATATTAATATTGGGTTCTTTTGAATCAATTTACTACTATAGTTTCTGATTTTCACTTGATTGCACAAAATATGAGTTGTTTCTTAATGATAAAGCAGTTTTTTTAAAACCCCTTGATTAGAAATCAAATTTAAGTTACAAGACATAAACACTTTTAAGAACATGAGAACAGTAAATAAGAAGCAGTAAAAGAGGAAACATCACACCGATGATTTATGTTGGTTCACCTAACCTAGGCTACGTCCAGTTCCTACAACTACAGGATTTCCACTAAGACCAAGCACTTTGTGGTATTATTTCTTTCATGAAACCTCCATAAGCTCCTACAATTGAGTATTCTTTCTTTCTTGAAGTCTCCCCGAGTTTCTACAATTGGGTATTATTTCTTTCTTGAAGCCTCCCCTTAGGCTCCTACAACTAGTATTCTCTAACCTTTACTGACTTACCCAAGTATTCTTTCAACAAGCTTCTCCTGGCTTCACCCTTAGTAGCACCTACTACTAGACACACACAACAACCTGCTATGTTCCTTAGGCCCTAAGAAGCCACAATCACTCGATTGCTCTTTCTAATCCTCTTCAGTAGCACCTCTGTTGGACACACACAACTACCTGTTGTGTTCTAGAACTTCAAAAACAATAATCACCTGACTACTCTTCCAAGCTCTCTTCAATAGCACATGTTATTAGCTACACATGCAATTGTTGTTGTCCCTTCACACCAAAGGAGTGCTGAACAAAACGCTTTCAGGTTAGACATAAAGGCTTTTCACCTAGAGTGCTTCGGGCTAAGGAAGCTCCTTCATATAAGGGTTTTTCAATTGACCTTGACCCACAACTTTGGCAATCTTCCTTGCAATTGGCTCATTTGCACTTGATCAATTTATAGACTTGATCAAGGAACTAGCCATTTCTGGATGTTGGAGGTTGAATTTCAAATGTTGCATGGGTTGTCTATGTCCATGCAGATAGTCATTTAGCTCGATTTAACCACAACCATACAACTCATTGAGTTGTCTTCTTCATCTTTGCTTTTGCTCCATTGTCGCCAACTTTCAACTTATATCCGTTGAAGGATTTGTTGAGAAAAGTTCATTGCTACAAGCTATGACCTTGGTGACTTCCTCATGAATTCAAATTTTGAACCATGGGAAGTTTTCTGGAGATTGTTTCTGAAAAAAGAGTGGTTTATTGCTTTTGGCAACCTCTCTTCTATAATTAGTTGATGGTTTTTTTACTAGAACAATTGTCTTCTTTGAGTTCCTATGACTTGGGCCATGTCAAGGATAAAAAAAACATCAAAATTAGTGTTGTTCAAGTGTGGATACATCTTTGACTAGTGTGTGCTTTTGGAGTGTGAGACACGTCTATCTTCGCGTTCCAATTACAACACAACTTCTAATGACTTTAAGCCATGTGTAGCTTCTAATATCTACCCTTTGACTCATGCTATCCTTGACATCATGCCTATGATCATATACAACTTCTTATATATGCACTTTTGACCCAAAAAACATGATTGCCTTTCCAACTTCTAAATAGTTCTCCTTCTGATAGTCCTACTTCTGATTGAAGAATCTATGTCATGGAGAAGCTTTTGTTGTAGGCTTATGCTTCACAGTTATGCTATGCTTCTAAATATGTTTCTTCTCAATAACAACACTTAAAAGCTTTTACTATAGCCTTATACTTCTTTGAAAATGCTTTGAAAGATTTTAGAGAGATGTCAATGAAAAAGAAGCCACATTCCATCTCAAAAGGCATGCCAAACTAGAAGAAACAAAAATTAGGGTATGGATTTGATCAAAAATCATATATCATAACATCTTGGGTGCTAACGAGGGTGGGGACTGATCATCGATGCAAAAGTGATGGGGGCACAAACAAGGAACGACTTATAGCAGGCTTCTAATGGGAGAGATACATGAATGAATCAAATACACTCATGAATGAGATAGATCTAAAGACTATGTAGGTATGAGACTATATAATTGAAGATGATCTAAAGGAATTAATTAGTATTACTTATACCAACAAGATACATCTATTTTTCAGTAACTCATCACTTAAAAATTTCACAGTTAAACGTGTTTGACTTGAAACTTGTGGGATGAGTGACCTCATGAAAAGTTTCTTAAGAAGCGTGTGAGTTAGACCAAAACACATTGAAAAGTCATTGTGTTGGTTTGTTAGGATAACCAACAATCTTGAAATCAGTTGGACTTTATAAGTTTAAGGACAAACCAAATGGAAACTAATGAGCATATAACATCTCAAGTATTGATAAGGGTGGGGAGTGATATCCGTGCAAAAGTAATGAGACACAAATAATAAAAGACTCTTAATAAGCTTCACTGGGATGAATACATAAATGAATTGAAAACACACCTAAATAAAATGCGCATTTGAAAACACGTCTGTCAAAGGAAAAATCATATCATTTTAAGCCTTTGATGCGGAAGCTACACTTTAGAGAGTTAGCATGGACACATATATGGAGGATGAACGCAAATCCGAACATGTTATAAAAGGAAATTAGAGATCATGTAGATATTATATTATATAATTGAGAATGACCTAAAAAAAAATAAATAGTATTTTTAAATAATTCATAGACCAAGGTAATTTAACGTTTTGTTTTCTCAAAAATAAATTAAAAAGAGTGATTAACAAAATGGATGTTTAGTGAATGAAAAAATAAAAATGAAGTGCCCATTGAGCACCGCCTGCAGCAAGCAAGGTAAGGCATGTCAGTATCAGTGACAAGGTACTGACAAGTCACCGTCCATGTGCATTATGCCCCTCCTCTTCTCAATACGACACATCAATGAAATTTGGGTATCTTTCTATCTACGTTTCACTCATTAGTACAAGTTTACAACAGCATTTTCACCATTTTAACAATTAATTAATAAATAATAAATATATTTCTTCTTCAACTCCGCTCTCTCACTCTCACTCTCACTCTTTCGCTCGGCATCGCTTTTCTTACTCCACCGCTTCGCCACTACACTTTTCTCACTACTATCCATTAATTTCCAGGTAATTTATTCATTCATTCTTTTTATAAACAAAGAAAAATTCCCAATTTTTCCATCAATCTCATTCTCATTTTTTCGATTTTTTCATCACTTTTTCTCATAGTTCTGATTTAGCTCTAGCTTTTTTGGGTTTGAAGTATAAAGTTAGTTAATTAATTAATTAATTACAGAGTGCATGCAATGGGTTCTTTTGATTCAGGAACAATGGGGGAGCACGTGGTTTTATCTGTCCTTGACCCTCTTATAGCACCTGGAACTTTGCTACCACAACATGGTGGTGATGGTAATGCTTTAGGTTCACTCATTGAGGGTGCTACTCATGTTAATGATGTTAAGGAATGCGATACACTTGAAGAAGAAAAAGAAGACCTTATCCAAATGGTGGAATGTCGCATTTGCCAGGAGGATGATACCCTTCAAAATTTGGACATACCTTGTGCTTGCAGTGGAACCTTGAAGGTATTCTTATACTAAATATTCCTATTTAAGCAATGAGGATAGTAAGCAATGAGAACAGTAGAATGGTAGATTGCTGCTTTCTATGAGATGATGAGTTGTGCTGGTTAACAGTGAAATTCTTTGGGATAAAAGTACTAGCATGATGTTTGTAATAAGAGGGTTTCCTTTTTCTTCAATCAATGGTTCCGATATCAGAGGCATGACTGTTTCTAGCAGTTATTGTGTGTATAAGAAATTGTGGAGTGTGGACTTGATATTGATGTATCTTCATATGAAATAGTGTGAATTGCTATAGTTATATACTTTTCTCATAACTAACAACAGGTATTCTATAAAATATTTTGGATTTATTATTGTTGGTCACTTGACTATTGCTTGACAATTGCAATAATAGGGGTTTCTTTTTATACCAGTTTGCTCATACGAAATGTATTCAACTATGGTGCTACGAGAAGGGTGATACAATTTGTGAAATCTGCAATAAGGTGACTTGTTGAACTCTTAGCATTAGTATGAATGTATGATATATCTTGTGTTAAAAAGCATTTTTATTGTAATTGACATGTATCTTGATTCTTAGTTTTAATTGAATTTTAGGCATTGTATATTTTAAGGAGTTTTGTGTTGATTTTCTTGTGGCTGTGTATGGAGTAGGGGTTTGTTGGATACACTCAGAATATTGATAATTTTGCTTATAGATTATATAATGTAACTGTTGAGGGAACATTGTGGGAAAGCCCTGATAGACTTTACATTAACAGTTAATTAGAGTATCTATTTGCAACTTTTAATTCTGCCATGTTGATGATTGGTTTTGGGAATCAGTGCCTGCCTATCATTGAGGCATGTATAAAGCAAAAATGCCAGTGCATTTTTTTTCCTTCCTAGATGCTTGGTGTGCAATTGCCAGTATTATGTGTGTACAATAAATTTAAGGCTTAGGACTTAACCCTAAAAAACCGGCTTGGAGAATGAAAACTGTCCAAGCCTTATAAGAACTACTTAGGTTATATCTCTACGTAATGTGCCCCCTCACACCCAACACAATGAAGGTGATGGAGGCTGCATTAAGGTGGGCTAGGGGTGGCCACTGGCCACAAATGAGATGGGTTTCCAACAAAATTAACTTTATGGAGAATCTCAATATAGGAAAAAGAGAATGCCCTGAAAGATTAGAGGAAAACAAAAAAAGACCCGGCAATAATAGATGGCTGTAAGTAATGAGGTAAAAGAGAGATCAATGGCTTTTAAGTACCAAAAGCTGATAAGTTGGAAAACAATTAAGAAGTCATATTGCATTAATTAATTGCTCACATTAAGTTATATTTTTTCACAAAAAAATTTACTTGACTTACAGCCATTCAAACCTGGTTATACTGCAAATTCACCTGTCTGCCAGCCTGGAGATACTTCAATTGGTATCAGGTAATTACACCTTTTGGCTGTTGACCTGATGTCTTTCATATGTTTTATTCTTTTTAACATACACAGGAATCTATTATGTACACGTGTTCATTCATATGTAGATATGGTGGCAATTTCTCTCTTGCTTATTTGTTTTACTTTTACACTTCATTATGTTAAGTGAGACTAAATTTAAGAGATCTCTGATGGAAAGAGTGAAGAATTTGTTGGAGGGTAGGTGGGTTTAAACTTGTTTATTGGTATCTTACTATTTATGCTAGTCAATATTCATTTCCTTTTTATGTAGTTTATACACTTGCAATATTATGAATACCTATTCTCCATGCCTAACTATCATTATCTGCCTTGTGAACTGTAGATCTATGATTTAACAATGATACTGTGTCTTCCTATATTGTAATTGCTGCTTGTGCTATGATTTCATATACGCTTTTGCAAATTGAGCAGTGATGACTGGGCAATCTCTAGTAGTCCTTTAGATTTGCACAATGCTCGACTTTTGGCTATTGCGGCATTGGAGCACCAAGTTCCGGAGACTGAGCATGAAGATTATGTCAATGCTGGCACTGGTGGAACTTCATTGTGGCACTCTGTTGGTCTAATCGTAAGCCTTTTTAATTTGTTATTGAAGTTCTATAGTATGGTTTTTAGATGTTTTATTAGGCATGGAAATTCAAAATTCTTCTATTTTTTCTTTCCTATTATCCACGGAACCACTCCACCTTTTCTGATTGTTGTCCTTCAGATATATTTATGTATATGTGGTACCTACCCATGTATTTTTGTTGGGTGTATGGTTGCAATATTTATTTTCTTGTGATTGCTTTTCTGGGATGTAGTATCTGATGCAGCGCTCTTATGTTTGCTGTTAATTCTTCTTTGGAAAGAAGTCCCAGTATTAGTAAAATCACATGTATTAAATCATTTTCATGGTACATTTCCTTGGTTTTCGTGTTTGGGTCTGTCCCAAAATTTGCAGTTAATGGCTCTTTTACTTCTGAGGCATGCTGCTCCCCTCTTCAATGCTGATGTGGAGAAAGCTTTAACATATTTTTATGTAAGTTGCAATCAAAGTGATTAGCCATGCTGCATTTTATATAGCTGACTGATGGATTACATAGTACTTAATGTTTTCCAGTTTTTCTTTCTCCGTGCGGCTGCTGTTATCCTTCCTTGCTATCTTATGGCCTGGATGATTCGCATAATACAGCATCAAAGGCAAAGACAAGTTACTACCCTGTGCTTATTCTAATATTGAAGTATTTGTATTGTTTTCATTTCATTTTTTCCTTTTTCATATTTTGATTAATCATATGATGCCGTTTGGTAGGCCACTTAAGATGATAAGATTTAAGTGAAGGTACCAATAGGAATGCCAACAACATATGGTGCACATGGCGTGGTCTCTACTAGAAACCTTGAAAGTTGATAGTGTTTGTGGACTAAGTTTTAGAGATGGGAAATGCTTTTGTCTGGGTTCTCTTCTCAAGATGTGCTTATTTTAGTACATCTTTACTTTCTGGTTTATATTTTTCTCTTATGAACTAACAGGATCATATATTTATTTTGGATCAGCAATCAGCTGAAGAACTTGCATTTATGCTACAAGCAGAGGAACAGCAAGGTTAGCAGTTTGCAATATCACCAGGACCTGTTTTTCACCGATTAATTTCCAAGAGTATTGTGGAATGTCATCGCTAATACAAGGACCTTAGAAATTGTAGTTGGCTGATCAGTGGTGCAGCAGAATAAGATCTGATGGCTCTGCTTCTGGTTCTCCATTTGTATCTTTCTCTGGTTATATTTATATTCCCACTCTCTCTCCCCCTCTTTCTGTCTCCTGTAAATAGGTATATTGCATACATTATCTCATCAGCCCAAATACAGCTTATGCTGCTGCTAATTGGGAAATTGATGTTAAGTGAAAGTGTTCTTCACCTATGAAAATATTTGTATACAAATTTACATTTATTTGATATCCTTCATATATTTTGAAAATAAGAAAATAAATTATATTAAATTTGTCTCATAGTTAAAATTAATTTATCTACCTTAACTTTTCTTAAAAGTTCTTATCTAACTTCTCAAAATTTTGATTTATTTGATCTCATTTTCTTATTCCATAAGAGCTTATTGAAAAGCATATCAAAATAGTCTTAGTTATGTATCAGTAAATATGGAGCATTTTTTGGATATATTTTCTGATTTTGGTTTTCGGTACCTGTCATTGGGCTGTTGTTTCTTGCACCTCCATCCTGCTTCCTACACCTCTTTTTTGGCTTCCAGAACGATCAATCCTAAATGTAAAATTATATTTTGGAATGATTATAGATTTTGGAATGGTCAATTTGGAAGGTAAAGAAAACATTCCGGAAAAGGGTGCAACTTGGAGGTGCAGGAAGCAACAACCCTGTCACTGTAACAGTTGAAAACAATGAAAACCGTTGAATAGTAATTGGTTATACCATTACTCTGTTTTTTCTTGTAACAATTTGAGCTTGCTCAGTGTGTGCATCTTTTTTTATTCCTGGCCGGTGAAACTGGTCCAAACTGGTGTGAGGAGGGCACAATAAACTGATAAAGTGCAGGCACAGCCCCCTTTGTGAGATTTTATCGAAATCAAGTAATCTCCAAAAGTTATGGCTCTTGGTTTTCTGCGTTTTTCTTTCTTTTTTTCAGTGTTTGGGAAGAAATTATTATATGATCTTAGATAATGATGTGACTATAGTCTTTATCAATAGTTACTTTATACATAATTGAATTTTACAGGTTACAAGGGAGTTAGTAAAATTTGATTATGGAAAATATAGAGCTAACTTAGTGGTTGGAGAAAGATAAAAGGAGAAAAAATAGATCGTGAATTTAAATCTCTCAACTGATATTTATAATAAAATTAACAAATTAATATTTGTTAATAAAAAAAATTAATTATGTGTCACATGAAGATAGTGATCCTTGATTATGTAGTAATTTTTCACTCTCTAATATATGATTTAGTGCCTCCTTCATAAAGATATATTAGTCACGACACATATGTAACATGGAGGTTTACTGTAAAGGGATAAGCACATGCCGTTTTAAGCTTTTAATTTCTATGTGATAAGCTAGAATCATTCGGTCCAAACTATTATGATTCAGCAACTATATTACCATTGATGAATCTTAAAAGCTGTATTCGCGGAGGAAGGATTGTTTTTGAAAGCAACAGTTCATTTATTTCTTTTACTTTTTTTTTTCCTTGAGAAAACGGTCACATATTTCTTTTACTTTAATACAGCTCTAAAGTGGTCAGAAAGAATATCTTAGTCGTTAGCTATGCTCTTCAATTCACCTCCCTAAATTTCTTTCCTCTTTCATTGTTATACATCATTAAGCATATGAAGTAAGTTATATACTGGAATCACATAAATTTATAAATTAGAAAAGAAAAAACGGGGGAGAGATAGAGAATACAAATAACAAGAAGATAGTTAAGTGTGATCGTCATGGCTAAGTGGGAAAAATAAAGGGGAACATAAAGACTGGATTTAGAAGCTAAAAAAATGTGTTCTTTTAAATCTTTGAATGGAGGGAGTGGGTCTCAATGGTGATCTTTTAAAGTAAACTTGTTCTTAAAGTACATAAATAAGGATATATTCATATTTAAATTTTAGTGAAATATTTTTTAATTGTGTTTTTGATGTAAAATATTCATCAATTTTTTAATGATTAACGTTGGATAATTTAATTGATTACTTTTAATGGAATCTCTAATCTCAAAGGCATTTTTCATCTATAGAGGTCAAATTCAATACGAAATACTACTTGTCATGTATTTTATTAAATAAATATAAAAATTAAAAAATGAAAGAGAAATTGGCTGAAATCAACAGTGGTTGTGCTTTAGAGATGCTGAACATTTTGTTGAATAAATTTTTGTACCACTGAACATTTCAGTACTTAAAAGGTTTTAGAGATCACTTAACTTCGGTAGAAGTGTTTTGAATCTAGGCAATACAGGTAGATGGAAGAAAAGCATAAAGGAAATCCATTGAGCACTATAAACTAAGACTACGATTTTTATTGCATGGAGTGAAGAGCTTGGAATTCTAAAGGAATGTTAGCTTAAAGAAAGTGCTTGAACATGAAAGCCTGTTATTGGTTGGTTTGTTTTTTCCGGAGTGGCTGCTATTCCAAAATTCTCTACTTTTAATGGTTTTCTTGTCCCTGTTGCATTAGCATTCTTAAATGAGTCACTTACTTCTACCTTTTTGTCTTGGTTGCCATGTCACCATTCTAGTTTGGGTGACAACACCTCTTACTTAAATAAACTTGATATTTAACAAAGAACAGGAAAACTTATACTATAAATGCTTATTGGTTTGTCGTTCTTGTTTTCTCGTTTAGATTCTTTCATTAGCGTCCTTTTATTTTATGTTTTAGTGTGTTTGTTTGAAAATTTATTTTGGATAAAATTAATTATGATTAGAATTAAGTTATAGTAAAAAGATTTGTATTTAAATATTTTTATTATTTTTTGGCGAAAATGATGGAGACATGATTTTTCAGTGGAACCGGTTCAAATTTTAATGTTAGGTAACGAAGCATGACATGCTCAAGTTAATGTTTGGGAGAAGAGAGTCTATGTAGATAATGAAAGTTAGTTAGGTTTTATACCTAAAGTAAGTATTTATACACTTGAATTTAGGTGAAAAAGTTACCGTCACATAATCCTCCTGACTTGCCTTAGGGTCACATGTATCACGCCTGCCCCCTTGTCTTTGCTTAATGTTCCACAGGAGCTTAGCTTTCGAGGCCCAAGTAACCTCCCAGTGAGAGAAAATAGAAGAGAGAGAAGGAGAATTGAGGAAATGCTTCTTATTATTTTCACAAGTGTTTTTCTTACATTTATAATGGTTACTATTACTCTGATGGGCAACAGAAAGCTAACGTCCTAACAGAAAGCTAACAGATTCCACAATAATATTCTTTATTCCCCTAAGCTTCTTCTAGAAGATACTAGCGCTGCTCCTACGTACTTGCATGCACCCAGGAACGACTATGCAGTTAATACGTAATCCTTCAAATGACTGGGAGTGTGGCTTTGCCTCTTGGGCCTTGCTGTTTGCAACTTCTTACTGCTATTCGTATCATTCCCCCGCGCTTCAAACAACACCTTGTCCTCAAGGTGATGAATATTTTTAAGGTTCGTCCAATCCTCCCAAGATGTTTCGTCAGGGTGAAGGCCCTTCCACTGAACCAATACGAGCTGTCTTGGACCTGTATCCGATGGAATGGTCTTGTGAGCCAGGATAGCTAGTGGGGTTGGAACTGGTTGATTATCCACTGCCACTGGTGGAAGGTCAACAGTCCTTTCAGCATCAAGAGGTCCCACGAAAGGCTTTAAAATAGAACAATGGAATACCAGATGAATGCGAGAGTTCTCTGGTAATGCCAGCTTATAAGCAACTGGACCCATCCGTTCAATGATCCGAAATGGCCCATAAAAACGCTTCGCAAGCTTGGATTGTGTCCCACCCCAGGCTGTGGTCTGATGATATGGCCAGAGTTTGACCAGGAACCATTCTCCAATCTGGAACTCATGATCACGGCGATGCCCGTCGGCGATAGCTTTCATACGGGCCTGGGTTTTAAGCAACTTCTGACGGAGTAAGGCAAATATGGATTCCCATTGACTGAGCAAATCATCTATTGCATCAATCTTTGAAGTGCCCGTTAGGTACTGAGGAAAGTTCGATGGTTTGCGACCAAAGGTTACCTCGAATGGTGTCAACTCAGTGGCCAAATGAGTGGATGTATTATATGACCACTCAGTCCACAACAGGAAGCACCCCCATGATTTTGGTTGCCGGTGGACGAAGGCTCGTAAATATTGTTCAATAACTCAATTTGCTACTTCGGTCTGTCCATTCGTTTGAGGATGATAAGCAGAACTCATCCTAAGTTTAGTGCCACTTAAGGAGAATAATGCCTGCCAAAACTTACTGATGAAAAGCGGGTCTCGATCAGAAGTGGTGCTCTTGGGCATGCCATGCAGTTTGCCCACTAGTTCCATGAACAGCAGCACCACACTTTGCGATGTGTGGTGGGAAGGAAGCATGCCGAAATGAATGCCCTTGGAAAAATGGTCTACGACAACGAGGATGCAAGTGTTGCCGCGGTACGCCGGCAACCCCACTATGAAGTCCATTGAAAGGTCTTCCTATGGCTGGGATGGGACCGGTAACGGACACAGTAAGCCCCTAGGCTTTGCAAGTTCATACTTCACGAGTTGATAATCTAAACAGCTTGCAACAAATTTACGAGTATCGATAGTCATTGTGTGCCAAGTGAAGTTTTCGGCGACGCGATTCAAGGTTTTCCAAAAGCCCATGTGTCCTCCAATTGGTGATTGATGAAATTCGATGAGCAAGGTATTGATGAAAGAAAAATATGAGGGTAGCCAAATGCAACCACGATGTAAAATGAAATGTGGAGTCAACAAATAATCAGGATATGCTACAGGATTGGCGCAAATCTTTTCCCTTAGAGTCACAAATTCAGCATGTGACTGTAGCTCCTTATGCAGGTCTTCAAGGAAAACAAAACGTGGCATCGAAAGAATGAGGAACGAAGCAATGGGTGGCTCCGATGATCGTGATAACGTGTCTGCAACCACATTGGTTTTGCCCGCCCTATACTGGATAACATAATCAAACCCTAACAAGCGTGCCAAGTACCGGTGTTGTTCAAGTGTTTGAATCGTCTAGCTCATTAATTCCTTTAAGCTACGGTGGTCAGTTAAGATGACAAAGTGATGACCTAATAGGTACTGTCGCCATTTCTTAATGGTTGTAGTGATGGCAGTAAGCTCGTGGACATACGTGGAGGATCAGAGCAGCTTGGGGCAGAATTGTTTGCTAAAGATAGCAATTGGGTGCCCTTCCTGAGAGAGTACCGCACCCATATCGGCGCCCGAAGCATCGGTTTCCACCATGAAAGGTTTAGTGAAATCGAGAAGTGCTAGCACCGGGGACTTAGTGACTGCATCATTAAGAGTTTGAAAGGTAGCATCAGCTTCCGGTGACCACACAAAGTTTTCCTTGGTCAGCAGTCGTGAAACGGGTGCAACCATGGTAGTGTAACCTCTTATGAACCTGCGATAAAATCCCGCGACACCAAGAAACCCACGCAGGGCTCGTGCAATGCGCAATTGCGACCACTGTTGAATGGATTGTACCTTGTCTGGTATGGGTTGTACCCCCTTGCCAGAAAGAGTAAATTTGGATAACTTAAGAGTAAATTTGCCATCCATTAATACCAGAAATGCAGTCTCCAAATGCTTTAAGTGCTCAACGAGAGTTCGACTGTATATCAATATATCATTGAAGAAGACGATGATATATTTGCGCAAATATGGCTGGAACAAGTGATTCATCGTTGCCTGAAAAGAAAGAGCATTACGAAGTCCAAAAGGCATCACACGAAACTCATAGTGACCATGGTGTGTGCGGAAGGCGGTTTTGCTCGTATCGGAGTCCTTCATCAGAATCTGATGATAACCTTGCATCAAATCTAGCTTGGAAAACCAGGTTACGCCTCCGAGTTCATCCAATAACTCGTCCACAGTTGGTATAGGGAAACGATCCCGAACTGTAATCGCATTGAGTGCCCTATAATCAACACAAAAATGTCATGTTCCATCACGTTTCTTCTCTAGTAAAACGGGAGAGGAGAAAGGGCTCGAGCTATGCTGTATGTGACCATGATGGAGCATGGATGCAACTTGATTCTCAATCTCTTGCTTTTGAGAGTAAGGATAGCGGTAGGGCTGAACGTTAACAGGAGTTGTGTTAGGAAGGAGGTTGATGGTGTGGTCTGTGGGTCGGGATGGGGGTAAGGTCGTGAGTGGTTGAAACAGGGAGGGACATTTAGTGAGGAGAGTCTGAATTGTTGGTATAGGATGAAACAAGGGTAATGATGTAGTGGTGTGTGGATCCATTTGAATGTGAAAATAACTGCTAGTGTTACCTGTATCCACAAGACAATGTAACTGTGATGGGGAAATTTGATCGAGAGTCATATCGCGATCCCCAATGAGTTCGATCAACTTGCCATCATAAATGAATTTCATAGTAAGAGTTGTGTAGTCCGTTAGGACAGGTCCCAGTGATTTGAGCCACTGCATTCCTAAGACTACGTCTGCACCGCGAATTGGCAGCACATGGAAATCAACCCTGAAATCATGCTTCTGAATATGCACTGAGACTCCTGGGCACACCTGATGACAATGCAATTCCTCACCATTGCCCACCATCACTTGCAGTGTTGAAGTATTCTGAGGGCACAAGTTCAGGGAGGAGACCAACTCCTCTTGCTGGAAGTTATGTGTACTTTTGCCATCAATGAAAATTTGGACCTGGTGATTTGCGATTAAGCCGGTGACGCGTAAAGTTTTCGGAGCTCCATGGCCCGAGAGTGCATGAAGAATGATCTGCGCCGATAATTTGTCTTGAGAAGTAGCAAGAGAAGTTGGCGACAAGGGCCCGGGATCGATTTCCTAGAGACACTCATCATCCTCCGTAACAAACAAGAACAAGGAAGAAGTACATTTATGACCGCGAGAGTATTTCTCTTCACAATTAAAGCATAGGCCCTTTTCCCGACGACGAGCCAACTCAGTCGGAGACAATTGTTTGAAAGGAATGGTGGATGAGTGTGGTTTGGTCACGGAGGGAAGCAGAGGTGATTCAGGAGAGTTGGTGGCTGGAGGAGGCGAGGGCCGTGAAGGTAGGGAAGTCATAGTAGTAGTAGGTGGGGGCCGAACGGAAGGTTGACGACCATCTAACAGCTTCTCTTCATGGAGCCTCACGAAGGAAACTGCTTGAGCCAAGGAGTGAGGCTGCATGACTTGCACCTCCCTTCGAATGGTGGGCTTAATCCTGAAACAAAACAACTGAGCACGAATGGCACCGAAAGGTCGATGACGCGATTAGCAAGAGCTTCGAACTCCGAGAGGTAAGCAGAAATGGTTGAACGCTGCATCAGTTTACAAAGTACACCAATAGGATCCTCATAAGCTGAAGATGAGAATTATGTGCAGGTCCTTCCATGTAGAATGAAGCGATGGTGAGACGATCATGGTCTCGTGTAGCATGATATTCAAAGAATTGTGTGATATTGAATATCCACCCCTTTGGATCGGAACCATTGAAGCGAGGAACCTCCAGCTTCAACTGGTAAGCAAAGTCCGCGGTCGTTGTGGACGAAGGACCAGAAAATGCAGATGGAACGTGAGGATTGGCGTGCGAGGTCTCCAATTGATTCATGCGATGGAGAAGCTCGTCAATCTTCGAAGTCATGGAAGAGGAAAGCTTCGCGAAGGCATCTTCCCAACGATCGACGTTGGCTTTGGATCGAGTAGCATCGGCCATGGCAGTAGAGAATGAAAGCACCAATGTTAGAGCTTGGCTTTTGAGGCCCAAGTAACCTCCCAGTGAAAGAAAATAGAAGAGAGAGAGAGAAGGAGAATTGAGGAAATGCTTCTTATTATTTTCACAAGTGCTTTTCTTACATTTATAGTGGTTACTGTTACTTTGATGGGCAACAGAAAGCTAACGTCCTAACAGAAAGCTAATAGATTCCACAATAATATTCTTTATTCCCCTAAGCTTCTTCTAGAAGATACTAGCGTTGCTCTTACGTACTTGCATGCACCTAGGAACGACTACGTAGTTAATAAGTAATCCTTCAAATGACTGGGAGTATGGCTTTGCCTCTTGGGCCTTGTTGTTTGCAACTCCTTACTGTTATTCGTATCAATATCGATCTAGATGAATCGAGTTATACAAAAGATCTTGGTCTAAGCTAACCTGAGATGATGTTATTCCAGGACAATTATAAAAAGCACATTAGTAGTAAAAGTCGTATAAAATTTTTGATCCAACATAAAATACACCAAAAAAAACAAATTAGAGGATATGGTTATGTTGGATAAAATTGGTTGAAAAACTAGCTAGTAGCTAAAAGTTGAAAAACTATCTTATTAAATTATAAGTGTTTAATAAAACTAGTTGTTAAAGTAGTTAAAAAGTATAAAATAACATAAAAATAATAAAATCATAATTTATTTAAAAAAGGTAACTAAGAAATTGGATAAATATATTGAGAATAAAAATGAAAGAAAATATAAAAAAAAATTAGAAGCTACAACTAACGTTTTAAAAAAAATTAGAAACTACTAAAAAAATTGTTTAACGAACAGTCAAATAAGTTTTTCAACTAATTAAAAAAGTTTGAAACTAGCTCGAAAACTTGTTTGATTGTTTAATTTAATAGCTTCTAGTGTTTTTAAAAATTCTACTTGAAGTAACATTTATTAGAACTCTAGCTTCTAACTTTTTATATTTTTTTCATTTTTATCCTCAATATATTTATCCAATTTCTTGATTGCCCTTTTAGATAAATCATGATTTAACTATTTTTTTTTGTTATTTTACACTTTATGGTTACTTCAATAGTTAGGCTATGTTCGACAAAATTAATTGGAAGCTAAAAATCTAACTGAAAGATGGAAGTTGAAAAATTAGTTTATTAAAATATAAGTGTTCGGTAAAAGTAATCGTTGAAGCAACTGAAAAATATAAAATGACAGAAATAATAAGATCTTGATTTATTTAGAAAGAATAACCATGAAATTGGATAAATGTATTCAGGATAAAAATGAAAGAAAATATAAAAAGTCAGACGCTAGCATTTAAAAAAACGCAACTTCGAGTAGCATTTAAAAAAAATACTAAAAATTACTAAAAAAGTTTGTTTATTGAACAGATAAAAAAACTTCTCAACTAATAAAAAAAGATAGATAATAGTTGAAATATCTTGTCAAACATAATCTTAGTTTTAGCAAACAATTATAATTTAATAAATTAATTTTCAGTTATCAGCTAATTTTTTCAGCTTTCAATTAACTTTTAAGCTAGTTTTAGAAAATATAACCAAAATTAATTGAAGACTTAAGAATTAATTTTTCAACATGAAATTAGATAAGTAAATATTTACCTAAATCTACATGTAGTCGATATTTTAACGTGATTTTAGATGACTTAATATAAAATCATACATGCAACAAATCGAGTGCGCCTTAATTTAGAGCATACGTTACATATGATTTTAATAGAACATGATTGAAATATATTTTTTAAAATTAATCTTAACTATAGATTTGGCATTAAAGTGTGTGTTAATATGTATGTGGATTTTTTTTTATTTTTTTGGCAATAAGCCAAGTGTGCCTTTAGAGCATATTAAATTGAAGTTGTTATTAAATATAAATAAGACTATTTTAACTAATTTATACCCATTAAAAAAGATATTGATTTAGTTAGTAGTATTGAATTATTAACAATTTATTTTATTTTTATGAAATTACTTTTAAAATTATTAGGATTTCTCATCTCACTCTTTTCACTTAATTATTTTTCACCTAATTAATTTATGTGTTGATAGTCATATTTTCTAATCCTTGCAAGAAAGATCATAAATTTATCTTATTAATTTATAGTATTTATGTAAAGTAATTAAAGATATTTTTGTTAAAAAAGTAATTAATAAAAAATACAATTTGAAAATAATCTTATAAAATAACACAAATAAATTTAAAAAATGTATAAGGACAGAGGTAGTAGTTTTTATACAGCTTCGCCAATGAAGCAATTGACATGACAAACTCTTACATAAGAACCGTTGCTTATATAATTAATGAAACTGTGTGATAATTATAAGACCCATTTTGAGATGTTAGGATTGCACTGTTGAAGAGAAAACTTGTTCTAGTTCTTAAAGTTAAATCCCATATAAGGAATAAGACCCACCAAAAATTAGTTGAACAACTGTACTATGATTGTACTGCACTGTGGTGGTACGTACCAATAGAGATACTCTCACAGTCTCACTAGTGAAAGAAAAATGGTTTCTTTCGGAGAGCGGTTGTTTTGGATCACAATCACCTTTTATGATTCCATTGCCTCTTCATCGGGGGTATAATTTAGAGGGTTAGGTATTTTGGAGATATAAGGTAGGCTAGATTATTAAAAAAATAAGAAGGTAAAATTGGTCTCTCATTTTATCTCTAATTACGGATTTGGTCCCCTTATAATTTAATTCACAAATTTGATCCCCAGTTTTATAAATTCCTGCAAAATTAGTCCTGGAAACCCGATTTGGACGTTGACCATTAACCTCAGACGTTGACTGTCACATGTCAATAACACGTGTCAACTAAGTGGTTTCATGTAAAAGTTTCATTTTTTGTAGGTAAAATTACACTTTTGGTCTCCCAGTTTTACTCCAATTTCAATTTTGATCCCCCTATAGTTTAATTCACACATTTAGTCCCCCAGTTTTATAAATCTCTTTATAAATTGTTCCTGCAAAATTGATCTTTTGAATGGTTTAGTCACTGGTGCTAAAGACATGGTAGGTCTTGATAAATCTTGCACTTCTTTTTCATCGCAAGTTTTTATTTCAGTTGGAACCTAGAGAAAAATTACTCTTTGTCTCTCCCACTTCCGGGGTTGTTCAACTTGGGAAAGTAGCGCATGAATCCCAACCTGGGTCTGAAATTTTCAGATCTCTTACTTTAACACGTTCTGTAATAACCCTTTTTTTTTCTTTTTTTTCCTCCCCCATGCGATATTATGTGCAGCTTAAGTGACCTATGTATGAGAATGATATTTTTGTTTGAAATTTGAAATACAACTTCTTCCGTAATGAAATTTGGTTGAATTTATAAAAGTATTTATAAAACTGGAGGATCAAATGTGCGAATTAAATTATAAGGGACCAAAATCGAAATTGGATTAAAACTAGGGGACCAAAAGTATAATTTTACCTACAAAAATGAAGTCTTTATAGGGAACCACTCAGACGTTAACGCGTGACATTGATTGACACGTGACATTAACATGTGGCAGTCACACGTGACAGTACGTCTGAGGTTAATGGTCAACATCCAAATCGGACTTCCAAAACCAATTTTGCAGGGATTTATAAAACTGGGGATCAAATTTGTGAATTAAATTATAGGGGGACCAAATCCGAAATTGGAGATAAACTGGGAGACCAAAAGTGTAATTTTGCCAAATAAGAATAGAGGAAAAAAGTTATTGGTTCGATTATCTCTGTTATCAAAATTAACAAATTAACATTTGTTGATAAAAAAAGAAAAAAGAGGGTTAGGTTTTTCATAGAACACCTATGATAATAGACTGTTCTCCCAATAAAATAAACTCAGAAGGCTGCTGATTCAACTAAACTAAGCAATATGCAGAGAATCATTCTTCTCATTGGCATATATGTCATGTCTTCAGGATATGGTACAAGGACATGTCAGCAAGGGAAGATGACGTGGCAGACTAATAAAGAATTTGAAGACACACAAGGTCCGGTCTTTGTTTGGTGAAAAAGAGCAAGACAAATGATAGGGATGTAGGGAAACTGAATGAAAAGATACTTGGCTTCCCAAGGATATGTTGTTCCAATTAACTTTTTATTCAAACCTGTCACTGTCAGTCTTCTAAATCAGCCTTATATATTTGCTTCTATAGCATTTGCTTATGATTGGGGTGAATCTAAAACTTCCCTACATGTTCTAGGCTTCTTATGCCTTTTGCTTTTACACTTCCAAATCCCATACAAGATAAACTGCAGCATTATTCTTGTTGCAGCTATGAGCAACAAGAAATAGGAGACAAAGACATACAGTTTCAAACACACCACCACCTTCTCTTCTTTGCTTCAAACTGAAAGAGAAAGCTTTTGTTCCTCCAAGTTTTTCATAGCAATAGACATGATGAGTTTCATGACTTTGCGAGGGTTCTTTGTTTTAGTTTGTGTTGGGATTTTAGCTTCTCAACCATGCATGGTTTCTGGCCAGAGAAGCAAAGATCTTGCTCTGAGATGGGATCACAAACAATCACCACTTGCTCGAATAGCTCGTGTCGTAAAGGGTGTTGCAATGGAGGATTTGCAATCACAGCTGGAGTTGGCACCTGCACCTTCAATGACATTTGATCCTAATCAATCAAACAAAAGGACAGTTCGAAAAGGGTCAGACCCAATTCACAATAGATGTTAACAACTTAACAAGCTGTGGCTATTTCCTTTTTGCTATGCTGCTGAGAGATTATGACAAATGAGTTCCCTAATGAGAAGATTGTTCTTTGCTTCGTTGACAGTTTCTTGATGAGGTTGGTCGGTTTTCAATGTTCTTTTCCCCCTCATGTGTTTTTAGTTTTGTTGAGTCTTTCTGTCAGGTGATGAATTGCTGCTGAAGCATTGTGTAAAGAAATCATAGGTATTGAAGAATAGCTAGATAGTTTCATGATATTGTTAGTTATCAAATACAGAATATAGTGGATTTCTCTCTCACTCTCACTATATATATTTATCTATCTATTTACAAATGACTTTTGCTCTAGTGACACTTGTGCTCTTGTCTTTCCGCAACGGATATGTTGACCTTTTTCCTGCATAATACAGTAGCTATCTACTTATGGACATACAATGAGAGCTTCTCATTCTAATTACTTTTTTTTTTCTGTTCACAAGACTCAAGCTTGGTAACAACAATGTTGGTATCCATGCTTCCATTTAGTAAAATTAGGATGCAGTTTCCATGTGAAGAGTCTCTACATTTCAGCTTTATTGTACCCTGCAGATTTTCTTCTTTGCAAATTAATGATAATTAATCACCACTTGCGATAATGCAAACCATGATCATCAATGCCGTGACAAGTACACTAATATACCATCACAGCATTAGTGATAATGGTTCTTTAGGAAAAACAAATTACCCAAATTACCAATAATTTGTGATTTAATTAAGGTTTTTTAAATTTAATTTCAATATATTGTCATTATAAATGGACTAATAAAAAATTATCTTAAATATGACTTTCAAAATAATTATTATAAGAAAATAACAATTTTTAATTATACAACAATTCATGATTGAATAATAGCATAAACAACTTCTAAACTATTAGTATATTCCAATCAATTTTTTTGCTTTTAGTTTTTCCTAAGATTCATATGCCAAGAAGAGGACAAATAATGAGGTATGCTTCGACATTAAAATATAAAATCTATTTTTCATCAACAATATGTTATTCAGCAAAAAGAAAAAATTAAAAGGAAGAAAAAGAAGCCTTCTAGTGGCAAAACATGAGAGTAGGTTTGTGTCTTCCACTGGCATGTTGAACTTGACTGACCAAGGTCAGCAGATTCTAATGTAACAGAATCTCAGCATTTCAGTTAGTCTTAACACGAAGCTAAGATCTCTGGTATCTGTTCTTCCTGTGCAAATTGAACCTTATCGAAGATATCTTATGTTCAACTTGCTGCCATATCATATTCACTGCATCCCCAGGTTGGGATGGATACTGATACTCAAAGTGGTGTGTAATCTGCTTCAATCTTTCCCACATCTTGTTCCACTCGTCACGCTTGATTGAACGAAGGAGATTCAGCAGGTAGCCTTTCTTCATGGCATCAGAGGCATGGACAATTATGGAAAAGTCAGAGTAGTCCAAGTCATCTTCAAAGGGTAGCTCAATTTCATCACTGATGATCACAGGAACACAGTGGCTTACTATGGCATCAAAAAGGCGATTTGAGGATGGGGTATCCCCTGCAATGTTGAGGCAGAATTTCGACAAGGCCATGCCCTGGCTAGCCTGATTAATCCCATTTCCTCCTATGCTCCCAAATGTGAAATGAACATCATTCTCATCTTTGAGGAGGTAGTACAGTTCTTGGCGAATGGCTCCTCCCTAGAGTCTCAATATGATAATTTAACTATTTAAAGTGAAGATAGACTATTTGGAACATCTAGAATTAATACAATAAAATTGATAAGGAAAGTAGTATCCATGGAAAGACTGCAGAAATTACATCATCGCAATGATTCTCATAAAGCAATCTTAGCAGGATGTGTTTTAGTATTCCCATGAATTGAACCTGAATCATGTGCCTAGTATATGTATTGTTCATAGATGTCAAAAGAAAATAATTCAATAAAACTGTTTAGAAACAAACCATCAAAGTGCTTTCTTACATTTGCCAGCATGAAAAATGTAACATTCTCTTATACCACCTCAGAATTGAAGGCTTGTATAGAAGCTATAAATGGACCTACCTGAACTGATTAAACTTCTACATGATTATATATTCAACTAATGCATTATAGTGAGCTCAGTGACGCTACTATTGACATCGTTAAAGCCTTTTGAAGTTCAATAAAAAATATGATCTATGATTGACATCTTGAGAGAGGTGCAGTTAGTGCCATTTTGCCATAGAAGGTGGAGTTGAAGTTTTTTTTTTCTTTTGTAATTGATAATTCAATACCAATGACGTGAAGGATATGGTGCTTGTGGCTAAAAGAGGCAGGGTGACAATATTTGTCATGTCACTCATGTGCCAGTTCTCAATGCTCGTATCAAATTTGCTACAAGAAGGTGCCAGGGTGAATCAGTGAATGCAAGTTCCTGGGATCAAATCCCACCTTCAAAAAGCCCCAGGTACCCAAGGTGGTGTGTGTGTGTTCTTTAGATGACATGAGTGAGTTACCTACTGGTTGAAATGTGAGGGTTTCTGAGATCTACTTTCTAAGCCAAAAAATATAAGGATGTTACAACGAGGAAGTTGTTGCTAATTCTGAATTCCACCTATTAACAAGTTAAGAAGCTAAAGCACCTTGACATCATGCCAATACTCGATACAACGGAACAGAGGCATTTTGCTAATCTTAAATGAGCATGATCAATAGCCAATTTAATCATAGATGGAGTTACCACAAAAAAAAAGGAAGGGGATCGTATCACAAGTCAGTGTGAGAATTTTTTACATAATAAGTTAACAATGCATTAAGCAGATAACATGAGTGTGGTAGAAACTCACATCTTTCCTGTATATTGCTCCCTGGAAATACACCAGTGTGGTACGTTTTTCAAATGAAGCTGATTCGGCTCTTGGTATGGTGCCTACTAGATGCCTGTAGGGAGCTATTATATCTTTCTTGATATTTGCTAATTCAACAGGATACCTTCCAAAATCAGCAAGTACAAGCATAGCAGCACCCAACCTTCTTCTTGCATCCAACAAGCTGTTAGGATGGTGGGCTACAATTAGATGATCCTTCCCTCCTGAACGTTTCCATTCTTTCCGGCCCATTAAGAACTGTACCAATCTGTCTTGCAACCTTTTGTTAAGGCTAACTTTCTCCTGTCCATTAAGCTTGGAATGCCTATTGTAACTCAGTGATGAGAAAAATGGCACAAAAATAACATCTGCTTGACTTGAATCCTGCACTCTAATTGCAGTGCAAGGCTGGCCAACTTTTGATGACAGAAGATCAAGGGTGAGCCAGTATTCCATGCTGTGCTGCAAGTTCAGACCACCTGGATAGCGGGGGATACGCTCGGGGTTATCCACCTCGGGCCATGTCTGATTCACACTTCCCTTCCAACCCAATAACCCAAAGTGAAATTCTGGAGGCAAGTCATACATGAATACTTTCAATAATGGCCGAGTTGGGTGCGATGCCATATTCATCTGCTGTCCTACAGAAGTTGTTTTCTGGCTCAAATCGGAAGCATGACAGTCAGATTCTCTGGGTTTTTGTGATTGAAAATTTGAATCCCCAGAGGGAGGGAGTAAAATTTGTTCTCTCTTCAAATTGGGCATGAAGTAAAGCGACGCATTATTGACAAGAATAAGTTCTAACGCTGATCTAGGTATCAAAGAATGACTACTAAACTGGAGTAGGAAAATGGAAGACAGGCTCAAAAGGAACATAGAAATTATCATCACACAAAATATAAACCTTGAGTGAACCATGATCTTCTCTGACATTGTTGAAGATCAAACAAGGGTCCAATGAAGCAACCTTCCAGAAAATAGAACAAGACACCAGAAGAAAATAGACAGAGCAGCTCAAAGGGTATGCTATTTCCACAAACACACAAAGCAAAAACCTTGATGGGAGTTATGGATTTAACAGTTAGCCCTCTTCAATCTGCATCCAAAGCTCAAATCCCTCGAACACAAAACCATGCCCACCAACTAATGTCTTCTCAACCTTCTACAATGTTGGAGAAGATCCCCAACAGTTCTCAAATGCAATGACTAGCTACATACATAGCGATGGCAAAACCCCAACTTCTTATAGAACACACTGATGAGACATAGCATCAACCATCAACCAAGAATTTCTTTGAAATTCAACCTTTTGAGCCAAACCAAAAGGTCCAAAACTAGCAACAAAAAAACACCCAAAAGAAAAAGTTCTCAGCTTCAGCATTCCAAAAAGCAATCTTAGGATGTAAAATCATAAGAAACCCAAGAAAATTGAAGAGCAATTGGCATCTAAGTAGACAAGAATTTTTCGATGAAACGAAGTTGTTGGGTAGAGCAAGAATGGGTACCTGAGATCATTGAGGTTGATGCAGCACTTCACTTCATCACTGTGCTGCGTCTTCACATTCAAACAGCAGAAGAGAAAAAAGGAAGAAACTTTCTTAGCAAAGGTTTATGTTTTGTTTAGCGGTGCACGCCCAACGTGTGCGAATTGCGAAATGCGAGTTTCATCACACATTTATCCTTCGATTCTCAACCTTTTCTTGCGGAATTCAAATACCCATCAAATAAATGTATAGACCTACTAGTACTGACTAGAGTTCTTAAAGTATTTATATTCTTACTAAAAAAATATATTTATATTCTCATTTATGGCTGTTCATAATGAGAAATTAAAGGAAGTAGGGAACACTCTTTCTGTCTGACTTATATTGCACCTTAAATATAACTTGAGTTTAATTTCTGTATATTGTATATTGACGGTATAAAAAATTATATTATTAACTAATTAAAAATAAACGAAAAAATATTATTAACTAGTCAGAAATTAATATCAGCAAAGAATAGTTATACATGAACAGTATAAAAAGATTTATAAATTTATTAAATTATAATTTATTATGTATGATAAATTTTTTAACTTTTAAATTATCTTAAAATAATTTAAATGATAATTTATAATTAGATAATAGTATAAAATTATTTTATGTTGTAAATACTTAGACATTAAACTTTTATTATTAATATGACTTAAAATTAATTAATATAAAATTTAATAAATTTATTATATATGATAATTTAAAATTAATTAATATGGAATTGTTTTATGTCACTGCATATCTATTACATTGATTAGGTTTTATGCCACCAATTAGGAAATTATTAAGTTTGAAATTTGAAGTAATAGGGTGTGGTATTGTGTCAAATAATTTTTGGCGAAAAGTCAAAATCTTGATTTGCACAAGGATTGTGGAAAATAATCTTACCATGAACATGAAGCAACAAAGGATTGACTAGGGATGGTTGGCAACTTGCTAACGCCTTAGAGTGAATGAGACTTTTTATTATTTTTTTTCACGATTTTGATAGTTTTGTACTATTTCACTGGGATATTTCTAGGTGCTATTAGGAATAAGAATATAAATTTCCACCTAAAAAAGAGAGAAATTAAATTTAACTAGAAAAAAGGCTTTGAATACGAATAACCTATTGTTTTTATTGCAATTGGTTCATGCAGTAAATGAACAAGACAACTGTAAAGTAAGCGCATGAGAGGGGAAAGAACCTTATTCTTAACTATATACACCAACTTATTTATATTTTTAGAACCTATAGTTAAACTAATAAAGTATGCTGCATGCTTTATGGGCACATCATTTTGACACTCTCTCAATTTTTTGGTAGGTCAGAAAATAGAAAATACTATGAAATTAAGGAATACAATGAGCTCCTAATCCTATTCCATTTTGCTTCACATAAATTCCATACAATATCTCGAGGATAAACTATTGGACCACTTCCTTTTACTAATTATCTACTGCTACTAATTATTTTATTTTTTCGTATCCATAACAAAACAAAGCAAATTATTAGGGAACTTTTTCCGGCCAAACACAGGATGATAAGGTGTCACGTGTCAACCGACACCATGTCAAGAAACTTAACTTTACTGAAATTTCTTATCTTATCTTTTAGGGGCCAGTAAAATTGAAATGACAACTTAATCACATTGTCTAATTTACCTATTGGGCAGAAGAACGTCATAATAATAATAAAATTTACATTCGCTTAGTTCGTAAGAAAGAGTGATCTCTATAAATAGTTTTTTTTTTTTTTGCTGGTTGTCTCAATAAATAGCGGTAATAAGTAATAACGATGTGTCACTCCTTCTTAAGGTCTCATATTTGCAAGAAGCCAATAAGTTCACTTTCTTCTTTTTCTTTGGCAATTGCTATATTCACTCCCCTTTTTTACTTTTTCACTTTCCTTTTTAATTTGTTTTTCAAAAAGTATATCTCCCTATTTACTTAAAAATGAGAGTGGATAAGCAAAGAAGGGGAATGAATATAGCATGTAACTTTTTCTTTTTGTTGGGTTACTCACTTTTTCGGCCTGCCCAAGCAAAATAATTGGGCCTAAAAAGTGATAGCCGATGAAAATAGTTTCTCTTGCTAGTTGCTATTCTCATCTGCTTAATTATTATTCTCACCCCTTACTTTTAAAAAATAATGTGAAAAAATGCCTAGCCCTGTCAGATTTCCCTACACCCCTCCCTGTTCCCCTTCTCAGTTCTCACACACGTTGCAACCCCACTTCTTCTCACCTCCTCACCCCTCCTTCCATTTTGGAGTCCTATTGTTTCACTTTTAGCCTCTTACCTCCTATTCTTCTCCCGGTTGTGTACATTCAGAAAGATTTTATTTTTGGTTTCAAATAAATGTGATTACATTTTGTAAAAAATACAATAGAATCATATTTCTATTAAAGTTAAATAAGAAAACTATTGTAAAATCATATTTTTATTGTGTCATTTGCATATGCATAATGAAAATACATTTTCGTTATATATCTCAATTGAGACACATAATAAAAACATATTTCCGTTATACATTTGTAAAAAGGGTATATTATAAATAAATAAAAATATTTGAAACACGGGTGAGAATTTAATTATTTCAACGTATAGTCCATTAAAAAAAGCTTTTAAAAAAAAGTCTTCAGTAAAGGTCATTTATATATTTATATATCTACGTATCTATATGTATTAATCTCACACACATTATACAAATATCTTCTATTTTTTGTCACTATAATAATCTCCTTTATAGAGATTAGTGTAATAAAAAAATGTATCAATATAATGTTTCAAACATTAAGGAGATATTAACGTTACATATAGAGTATCAATGAAATGTTTTCAAATATAAAGTGGTGAAAAGTGATGACATGACACTATCCAAATTTGATATGTGTTCACCTTGAACACTACCTATTCACTAGGCATGGTTGAGAATGAGTATGTCATTTCCTATTCTCGTCCTTGTTTTGCTCCCCAACACCATTCCCATCCATGATCTTCAATGGAGATACAATTTTGTCCTCATTCTCGGTCTCTCGTTTGAGGTCAAATATATCCACCTAGTCCCGTCTTTGCCTACTAAAAATGGTTACTACTTTATAACAATATAATTTGTATATGTTTTCTGTCTAATTTTAAATCTAAAACCAATTTTAGATGTCATTAAATTAAATAAGTTGTAAAAATGTAATGATTCAAAACATAAACTCAACCTACTATAATAAAAAAAACAAGTCTTATAAAAAGATTAAATAAATAAGGAAAATACAATGAGCATATATTTCGGGGATCGGGACATATACTGGGACGAGACAGGTATTTATATACCCACCCCATCCATGTCCTGATTTTAAAAAGTTGGGTAATACCTATATCTAATCAAAACAAATATTTTTTCATCAAAGCTAGGCCGGTTTTGGAAGGATACCCACAAGTATGGGGTTTCTTGCCATCCCCAATCATCATCACTTCTGATGACGTTGTCTAGCTCCATAGAATAAAAATCTATTTTTTTGAAATTTAATGGACTAATATTTTTTTCAACTTGGGAGACTAAAAAAGAATTTATCCAAGATCAAATAGATTTATTTGTTTTTATATGTTTTTTCTTTCACTTAATTGTTAGTTGTTGGTTTTTGTCAGTGGAAAATTCAAACTCATAACTTTTATTCCCTTCATTCTCTCTTCACCACCAAGTTAATCTTATAACTCCTACAAAATATAAATTTTAAAAGGATCATTTAAAAAAATTACAAAGACCAAAACTAAAAAAAATATAATATAAAGAATACAAACATATTTAAAAAGCTTTTTCTTTTTAAATTTAAATACTTTTTAGTCCTTGTAATATAATATTCATTTATTTTTAGTTATTTTTAAATTATATTTTATTTGTTTTTAGTCCTTAAAATACTTTAAATAACCCTTTAAACAGTAAAAAAATGTTATTTAAAGCACTATAAGAATGAAAAATAAAATAAATATAATTGAAAAAGATTAAAAATAAAAAAATAGTTTTACAAGTACGAAAAAAAACACTAAATTACCGTAATAAAAAATTATTTAAGCCTACTTCTTATATATTTTGTACGTCCCATGTGTCATATTTGTAAGTATCACTGATGCAGTATGGCCCTGCTACTTCTGATGCAGATGCCAGATTCTACACGCAGAAGTATAGGAAACTGAAGTGAATCAAGAGATACAAGAATTAAAATAAGGTTGGATCTACATATTTTTCTTTCTTTTTGCTGACATAGGTTGGATCTATAGATCCTCTTACCTACATGACATGTCTGTCGTAATACATTATATTATATCAGACAAAAATTATAAAATAACTTCATTATATATAAAACTAAAAAAAGTACAATGACAAAGATAATTGACTAATTAGTAGAACACCCCTCTCATACCTGTTTAGGAAAGGGAGTAACATATAGGTTTCTTCATGAAATTAATAATTGAACTAATTTCATGGTAGAGAACAAGATGGTATTAGTCTAGTGACAACCCAACTGTAGTAGGTGCTGCCCAAAACATAGAAATGGCCATATATATATATATATATATATAGTTTATAGTTCCACTTTGAGTAGTATATATGAAATTGTAGGTGAAATTATGCTTATATTTTCAATTTTCAGGGGCATTTGGGTCCTCCACGCTTGGTCTTCCAGTTATTGTAGCAGGGGCACACAGACTTGTTCCCATAGTAGCCAGGAGGAACACAAAGGCACCTTTTGCAGCATTGTTTGCAGAAGACCATGCAGGGCTTGTGGTACTGTGTCTGGCTACATCTTCTTGTGCATTCAGAAGGGCACTCTGATATATCAAACCAAATTCAGAAATGTAAAACATTAGATCGCACTTAATTCACATAATTGAAAGCAAATGACATGAAAATATTATATAAATTGGTAAATCTGCAGCAACTCTAGGTTCATGAATCATGGTATACAAATAAGACAACTTAGTGTGCAAAAAAATGGAGTGGGATTACTCACGTGAGCTCTTGAGACTCCCAGGTCCATAATTCCTCTGAAAATTAATGAAAAAAAAAATTAGTCAAGACTCAAGATATGAATTTTCAGTTTTGCAAAATGCCCACTAATCACGAGAAATTGTTATATAGTCTCGAACTACATGTAGTTTTAATTGGCTTATCATGACACGTTATTAACTCTTATAAATTTAAAAAATAATAATGTAATTACGTGTCATGTAGAGATTAACCAGACCAAATGATCTCAAACTATACAATAATTTCTCAACAATTAGGAGACGAAGAGAAGTTGAAAATGCTCAAAACAAAGGGAAGAAATACTCACTCCATCCAAGTGATAAGCAGAATCTGTTGCCATAACCTGAAACCATATAGTAAAAATTTAATTCAAAGCAAGGTTCACACTTAGAGTAAATAGCATAAAAACAATGGTACGTACATGTAACATGTTAGTGTATAATAATGAATTATTTTAGAAGGGACTAATTAACCTGAGTTGTGATCATGGAAATGCCAAGGAGTGCCAGAAGCAGAACACAGAAAACCTTAGCCATGGCCATTGCACTACACAGAAGAAGGGTCCAAGACCTCTTTGTGGGGAAAGAGCAAAAAAAAAAATGACACACTAAAGAGTGTGGGGAAAGTGGTTTGAGGGACCTTTGTTTTAAGAGAGCCTAAATGGTTTATAAGTTTGGTTTGATTCAGATACAGCGGTTGAATGGGTTATAAATAGATGCGGTTGGCTTTTAACTTTGAAGCCAGCAGCAGATTGGATAATTGAAGTTTTGGATTCCCCACTGTGTATTATTTATTATAAATAGTAGTATTGTATTTATTATGTGTACGGGTTTTTCATGATAACGTGAGTTTGTTGTACCTTTGATTCATTGCTATCTATGCTACCATCTTATCCCAATTTTTTGCACCATTCAATTATCTCATTTTATTTACTGGCTGTTGATGCTGCTCTATAGAGTATATTTATTCTTGAAAAATACAATACATGACTCTTAAAATATTGGGAGAGAAAATTAATGTATATGTAAAATCATTGTATGGGGAAAGTAATGTGATGTTATGATAAAAATTGTAACAATATAAAATATATAAGTTTCGTACGCGTGAAGTATTATTTTTCTACAGGAAAAAATTATATATTCATAAAAAGTATAAAAATATTATATATATATATATATATATATATATATATATATATATATATATATATATATATATATATATATATATATATATATATATATATATATATATATATATATATATATATATATATATATATATATAATTTCATTGCAAGTTGCCAACTTAAAAGAATATATCAATCAATCTACCAATAAACAATGACAGAAAGGGAAGCATTAATGTCAATCGAGTCATACTTCCTTTTCTCCCCTCTACTTAAATTAAGTGTTAATTTGAATTAATTAATAAAATTATACATACTACATTGTAAATCCATGTATCTTGTATATCATATAATACCTTTTCCATGTTATATCTGTGATCTTAACCTCTTTTTGCATCGCTGAAAAATAAAAGATTACATAGCTTTCTATAATGCAAGGTTACAAAACAATAAATATTCTTCACTCTTTCTACGCATCTAAAAAAAATTTAAAGAAAAATATCTACTAATTTTTTTAGTTTTTAAAATAAATTTTCTAAACATTAAATTAACATGATATTTTAAAGTTATTTTGGATAACATCACCCAAAGTGATGATACTAATAACCAAGCTCATAATTCTAAAACATAAAGTCAGTATGAAAAAGTAATGTGTTAATTTGAAATTTTAAAACATAATTAACTTAAAAGTAAAAAAAGCTAGAGAATAGTTTTATTTATGAAAAGCCCATGTTGTGAAGGAATCAACAGAACTATATCGATTCATGATTTGAAAATCATTTAGAAGTGGCACGGGAAACCAACCATGTCTGTGGTGCAAGCAACAAAAGGCATTTATTATTACTACTGTGGTTGTTTGTTGTTGAAGAGGAAATTTGCAATGAGATAAAAAAAAAAAAAAAGCAAGCATGTGATGTGAGAACCTAGTAACATTTTTTGTTTCCCACATGTTTGTAATTTTATTAGAGAAAGGGTTGAATCTTAAATATGAACATCTTTTTTGGTGGGAATTTGAATGTTGGTGTAGCAAGTGACAGATGAATCCCTTTCACTTGACTCCAGCCTTGTTGGTAGAAACTAGTTGCTAATAGTATAAGATTAGTGAGAAAATGAGGAGGAGAGATTAGTAATTTTGAGAGGGGTGCAAATGGAGGCCGATCACATGGGTAGGGTGGTTAAGAGTGGGGTCCCAAAGAGGGAGGGATGTATAATTGAAAGGGAAAGAAGGGTAAGCCATGTGCTTGAGTGCATTCGCACATGACTCAAAAGATAGGCCAAAAAAAAGGACAACAGTGGGACCCCTCAATTTCCGATGTCAATCACTTGGAAGTTGGAGGAACCTGCGGAAGGAAGAACTTGAGGCATTCACATTCACCTCATCTTTCTATTCTCTTTTGGGCTTTTCAAATACACACTCGTCCTATGTAGTTTGGGTGGCCCTTCTAAGTCACATTTTTTTTCCAGACCATGCTATTGACCCTATTGTTTAATTTTTGTTTTGCTCACTTTTTTTCTTACAACTACAACAAAGCTTTGTCTCAGCAAGCGTCAATTTGTTTTTCTTAAAACGTTCTTAAAAGAAATTAGATTTTTTGAGAAGGTTAGAATAGTAGAAATTCCTTCGAACAAAAAATAACCAGGGAAGGGTGGAATGATGAAAAGGGTGTCAATAGCAAGAGTCTTTTTTTTTTCTCTCTCCCTTATATGGGCCTTTTTTTTATTTGAGTTGTAACATCTTGGGTATTGCTATTGGCACTACCTATGTGGGTGTTTTTTCATTGTATTTCCAAATTGTCACTTGGTGGGAAACATATTGCAAATGGGGTAAAAAATGAAATCCAATAAATCACACTAGAAAGAGGGATTGAATAATGTGTTAGATAAACTTATAAAACTTTTCGCAATGGGAATGATTTTGCAATAAAACAAGTTCTTAATCTTGTCGTCCAGTAATAAAGAACTATTGTCCAGCGACAAAACTAAATTTTCACAAAGGTCTTTTGGGTTGTTGTCCGATGATTGATAAAATAGTAACTTGAAAAGCAATTCAATATAAAACTTGTATGCAACGTTGTATTATTTTGTCATTGAGTCACTCTTGGTTTTCACCAAACAAACAGTTTGAAGAATCATAGATTCTATCACTCAAGGAGTGCACTTACAATGAAGTATGAATCGGTACAAAAACTTTGCTAAGCAAAAATTAAAATATTTTAGCACCGTGTTTCACTCAATAGTATTTCTCTTGATTTCCTTTTTGTTCTTTCTCAATGTGTGAATGTTGTTCTTAAATGTTGTTCATCAATTTCGAGCGAAGCTTTGATGCGCCTTTTATAGGAGAAGGATGATCGAATCATTATGGAATCTTGTGCATTCAAATGCTGACATTGTCAATCTTGATCCTCTGGTTCTAGCTGGAGAGATATGAGACTAGCGTGGTCTCCTCAACGAGAATGATTTTGAATCTATTCTTTCTAAATTCGTTCTTCATTCTTAATTCAAACTATAGCCATTTATAAAAGGAAAGATAATATTGTTCCACAAAATATTCTATTTATAATTATTTCTTCTTTACAAAATAGAATAAGTGGACCACACTTAATAATAACATAGCATATTCATCTTTGAGTATTTTGGGATCCATTGGACGTTGGATATGATTTAGGATGAGGTTCCGGTGAATGGGAATGGATGATCATGAATCTCGCTGAGAATAGAAATTCTATTCACTTATATTTAAACCATTAGTCATCATAAATTTATATCTTTGTTTTCATCAAAACTAATAGGTGAGTGGATCATCCAGATCTAACAAAAAAAAATAAATAACAATGAAATTGTGATTTTATTGTTCAAGTGTGAAACAAAATTACGATTTTGTTGTTAATTTTTTTCACCCCACATTTGCAAAATGGAAGCATGTTTCGTTTGTACATTTTGATAGTTATACAACGAAAGCATGTTTCCATTGTGCTACTTGTTGGCCACCCCCATTTACGCAACAAAAACACGTTTCTGTTGTTGAGTTGAGCAAATTGTCCAACGGAAACATATTTCTATTGTTATATTTTTTTTTCTGATGCATTTTGTGTAAAGAAAACACATTTCTGTTGTATAGTTGCACATCAAAAACATAATTCTGTTTTATAAAATGATTATGAAAAAATAACAAAAATGTATTTCTGTTGTTCTTTTTGTCTGTTTGTGTTTGGATATTTTGGTTTGGTTTGTGTTTTGGAAACTGTGTCCTTCAAGTGGACGTCATGTGTTCTCGCTTCCATTTCTGACGTGGGGATGGCCTAGTCATATCTGTGACTTTTATTCCCTCAACATAATCCGTAATCTACCCTCTATTTGCATCAATTTTTTATTTGTGTTGGATCTAGTAATTGTGATTGGTGTGTTTGTCTTTGTGCCATTGAGTTGTGTGCTACTAAAAGTGAATTTGGTTGAATTATTGATGAATGAATGAATGGATAGACGTGATGGTGGTTTTCAGTTAATCATATTTTGAATGATTTCTAAAACAATTTTTTTACGATTTTTAATCGTTAGAAAAAAATTTGCCACAATCTACCGGTCACATCTTTATTTAACAAAGAGACTTAATGGCATGGACTAAAAATCAAATAGAAAAATAATTTATGGATCAAGATCACTCAAACTTTAGTTGAGGGATCACTACAAGAAAAATGACTTATGCCTACGGACATCTTTTGCCTACAAACATGAATTAGTGTAAGTAAAACTCAAAATACTTCTACCTTCAATTGATTAATGTAGGTAAAATTCAATGACTTGTACCTACCATTATTTGGTGTAGGTAAAATTCAATGACTTGTACCTACCATTATTTGGTGTAGGTAAATTCATTAAAACTAAAAAAAAAAAATTCTTCTTATAACTACTTTGTATAGGTAAAACTCCATAAAACTTATGCATAATGTCGATTAGTGTAGGTAAAACTCAAAAGAACTATTACCTACAAAAACCTAGTGTAGGAAAAAGTCTATAAAACATATACCTACAACTACGTGATGTATAAAACTTCATAAAACTTGTACCCACAGTCGGTTGGTGTATGTATAACTTCAAAAGTCTTATATCTACAATTATTTGGTGTAGGTAAAACTAAAATAATTATACACCATCAAATGCTATCCAATCATATAATAAGTTCCATCATCATCAAATGATTTAGTAAAGTGCATGACCTAAGTTTCTACAATACATATTTTATTAATAAGATTTTTAGAATATTTCAGTCATATTTAAAAATATATATACCAAGAATAATTAACTTTATACACACACTAGTTACCGAATAAAAGATTTGTGAAAGACAACACTTGCATAAAAATTTCTCCTCTAAACTAATTGCTTGTAGGACCTCTCCCACTACTAAAACCAATATAATTAATTCGCATTAGAAATTTATATTGGCATACAATTTTGTCAAAACATAATTATACTTCTTGTTTCACAAACTTATGGTGATCTGGTATGGCTACCCACTGATGAATATTGTTTTTTTTCCCTTAGCATCCAGTTTGAACAACTTTTCCCATTTCATACAAACAACCCTAGTATTGCATGCCAACATATGGTATAGTGTTGTACATGTAACATCTCTGATTTTCAATTTCTCACACTACAATATTTCATGCGGTAACACTTCACTGAATATCCTTATTGGTCAGAATCCTTCGTAGGTAATTTTTTTCGAGACCTTGAAAATCAACTCTGTCTGTTTATAAGATTAATGACTAACTCCACAAACCAAGACAAAACTTTTCATTATGTTTTGTCTTCACTTACACGCTATTTAGGAAATTTTCTAGAAGCTTACACATTCCATTACTACTTCAAATCAAATACGCTTAGTTATGAAATTATTAAGTGATGAACTACTAAAAAATATATGCATCTTTATTGATATAAATAGTACTAATTAAATTGTTTTACGTCATCCTCAATTTTAGAGTCTCATACCTCCACCCTTTGAATTTCTGATATGATTTGTGAGGGTGTTACAGTGCATGCATGTATGCTATTTAATTTAATAATATGCAAACACAAACAATTATAAAATTATAAAAATAACACCCCGATTTCCACTTCGAATCAGTTCACGCTGTCAAACTCTACAACAACATCAAGGAGCGCTCGAGTGCCCAGGGGAATTCACCTTTGCCGATTTCGTCACGCCGGATCCTCATCGAACCAACGCTCTTCTCAATTTTGGTGCCTATAGGTTAGTCTTTTAACTTCTCCTTCGCTTAATTAAGAGAAAACCTAATTGTGGTGTTTTCGATCTCAGGGACGCCAGGTTGAACTGTCTTGGAAATTGAGGACGAAGTGAATGCGATAGAGGCGCAACGAACAGAGTTGGAGGAGAATAGGATGTTGCAGGTTTGTATTGGAATCTCAATCTCAATTTCAAACTCGTTATGTGGTTTTAACTGAGCCTTTGTTTTGCTGAGTGCTTTATCCAGGTGGAATTGAGAGATGGAATTGATATTGTTTGTTTTATCCACATGTTATTCACAGAAGTTGTTTTAGCTTTTATGACTACAATTAGAAATGAGAATAGACAGTTCCACTTACCTGGTTTTTTTTCCTGCAAAGATCTATAGGGAAATTTTGATGGACTGAAATACTAGTATACTAGTGTACACACACACTATCAGTTTGAAGGGGATTTTTCTTCATTATTCAAGAAAATGCTTGTCTATGCTTGACAAAAAAATTACAATTTGAAATACTTTTGGGGGTTAAATTAAAAATCTAATCCCTACGTTTGATGCTACTTTTCATTTTTGTTCCTATATGGAAAAACATTTTATTTCTACATGAAAAGTCGATTACAAATTGTTTTATCATTTGCCAATGTTATAAAGCTATTAGATTTAGTCCTTGTGCTTGCTAATATTTTTTTATTTTGTTCCTACACGAAACAGATATATACTTTGTTTTGATCCTTGCATGAGAGAGAGAGAGATTTCATCCATACACTTGTTGTTAAATCTAAGTATTTGGTAAATTTCCCATCGTGTCGTTTCTTGTTTTTGTAATTCTACTGATATACTTGATCAAGCCTTATTTTTTTCTTGGATGACAAAGTAGTAGAAGGGTTTAGCCTTTCCATTTGAAATTATGAGCAACTGCTTGCTTTTGTATAGCCATAACCCTAGCTTTTGTTTTAAGGACTAAGGACATTAGTATTCAGTATTCACTTGTGTAGGAATTTGGAAATGATTGTTGCTTGCTTACTATTACTAAAGTAGGGGATGACTGTATTGACTTATGTAGGCCTTGGCAATAATAGTGTTTTTTTTGTCAGTAGAAGACTATTGAACCATATTAGATACTCTTTTTCCCATAATAGAAGACTTATTCAGCCCAATTGGAACTTCATTATGGTTTGAAAATTTTATTAAATCATTAACTGAAATTGGTCGCATTTATATTAATAATTTATATATTACTTATTTTAATGCATAGGATGATGAGAAAGGGAAATCATAGATGGTGCTTGAAATTATTGGCTGACAAAAAACAAGTGGTTGCAACATGCCTGAGAATATACATGATGAAATGAGGCCTAATTTATTGATGCGACACATATGGTGGTTGATCTGTTCCATTTCCATGTACATTTTCTAAAACTTAGTTAAATAATCTTACTATAAACTGTATACTAAAATTTAAAGAGAGGGGGAAAGTGATGCCTATCTCTGTTAATATATAATCAGGCTAAAGCTTTTTGCAGTTCCATGGAGGAAAGCAATGTCCTTGACTCTTATCTGGCATAATAATATATTAAATAAAGGAGGATGAAACGTATCCTGTATAGGTTCTTTGGTTTTCTTATTTCCCTTAAATCAATGACAGCTTGTTATTTTACTTTTAATTTACTTTTAAAATAGATTGATGAATGTGTATTGTTATTTTGTTAATATAGAACATTAGGTAGAGCACTGAGTTACATTAACAATAACTGAGACGACAAATTAATCAAGACCAGCTTGGTGACAAACCAACTCTTGATATCATTGAAGAATTAAAAGCACTTGGTGGAGATATTGTTGTACCAGAAAGTTATACAAAAACCTGGTACTTTATTTTTTCTTTCTGTTTTTACTACCATTTGCAATTTATTTGGTACCTGCATTTCTGTCTGTAGTTCATAGCATATATTATGTTCAGATTTTTTTTAGTACTATGGAATTGTTTGCAGGATAATTTTCGTGAAATTAATTCAAAAATAGCTTCCAAGTTCCACATTGTTAATTAGCTACTATGTATCTTGTCACAGACTTAAGTGCCTAACTTTTTTGTTTTTACACTGTTAATTTGACAAAATGGATAGTATACATGGATGTTTTTGTTATACTAAGCACAAAAATTGATAATTCCTTTGAAATATTTAGATGCAAAGAAGTGTGATTTGAAATAGTTTACTAGTCGAAGCATTTGTTTACAAAATAAATGAATAAATAGAATTTAATTCCATAGGATTGCTCTAAATTTGAATAATTAATTCCCTTTTTCTTTCTGTTACTTTCCCCCCCATTTTGGAGACCAGTATTAATTAGAATATAAGTCATAAATGAGGAAAATGGCTTGTTGATAAAACTAAATTAGAAATAGATCGAGTCTACTGATAATTATCGTACCAAGTCTACTATCATTCATTCTGACAGCATCAATAGTTATAGGATTGCAAAATTATATCTGTTGTACTTGCTGGCCTCTATATCTCTAGTTTATTGTGGGGTTTTATTGTGTGTCATGGTTTAATGGAAATGCCATTGGTTTTTGGTTTTATTTACCTAAATTGTCGTTTTCTCTAAGGCCTTCGTAATGATTGTAATGCTATCATAAGCTCGTAATGCATCTGACCCTGATTTAGAGCTTGCTGTTTTAGCATGCTCAAATTTGAAATTTTCCTGCAAATGAGTAAAAGCAACAAAATTTGTAAACCCGTATCCATATGTCCAATTGGTTCGATTTTATTTTATATGATATGATATGGGTAGAGGCACCCCGTTTAAGTTCACAACTTGACGGCAAATCTAGGAACGATTTTTTGGATGTTGACTTTGAGGAACAACTAAAAGCATTTAGAAGGTACACCTTACTTACACTTCTTTCTAATTAAATTAACCCAATAAATCTTAATTTGTTCTCAATTACACTACTCAGGTCAACACTTGAGTAGAAAAAGACAGAAGAGGTTTGGTTTTTGCTTTTGGAGATTTTCTTCCATTAAGAAAGTATGTGTGAGAGTTTTATTTCATGTTAGATTCAATTTATAGGTCAAATGTAATCCAATCATGATATAGTAACTAAATTATCATTTAGGTCGTCTCCTAAGGAATAAAGAAAAGATTTCATGTAATTATTTAATTAAGAATTAGATTTTTATATTTTTGTTGTGTGATTGTCACAAAATAAATAATATAAAATAAATTACAATAAAAATTAAATGATAATAAAATAATTAAGTAAAGATAGAAATATTAGAGTTGGATGGTGACGTTGATCTTGATGAATGAATGTCTAGGTTTGAACTTGAAATTCGTTTGATCTACTGTAACTTCACAATTCTCTACTTATCTTTCTTACTCATTCCTAATTTATGAATGTATTCTATCCCAACTCTTGCATGGTTGCAAATTTTAAACTACTTGCGTGATATGGTAATTCCTTGGACATACCGACATAAGTAATCAATATTAATACTAGAGTTGGATGATGATGCCAATCTTGATGAATGAATGTCTAGGTTTGAACTTGAAATTCGTTCAATCCACTGTAACTTCACAATTCTATACTCATCTTTCTTGTAAATCTTCAATTCACTAATGTATTCTACCCCAACTTCCCCATGGTCGTAAATTCTAAATTACTTGCCTAATACCCAATCCCTTGGGCATACCGGCATAAACTATCAATATTAACGATCGAGAATTAGTAAGGCTTAACCATAATTATTCTAACCCTAGAGATAATCTCAATTAAGTACTTGATTCATGTTCGGGTTTCAACAAGGCTCGTCAAAGTGCAAGTCAATTCCTGAGTTCATTTATTAGATGACCAATCAAATGAAAGCATAAGTACAAAAAAAAATAAAGAACTTAAGATGAAGTATTGAATTGATAGAATTAAAGCGAAACAAGGTTCATCCTTTCCTCTCCTAGGTGGAAGGAATTGTACTCATAAAAATACTGCAATGAAACCTAGAGTGTCTAATGAAATAATAGAGGCGTCTAATAGGTGAAAGTCTAAAACATAATTCTAAGAATTGTTCGGGTTTTTTACACGTTACAATGAATGCCTAATCTCTTATTTATAGAATTGTAGTTAGGTTTAATAAGAAGATAATAACAAGAAATTAAAAACAAATAATATCTCTAATTAATTCAAGTAATTATCTTCTTCTTCCGTTGATTTATTCTTGAAAAATATATTGCTCTTGATTTTCCTAGCTTTTATTTTTAATTTTTGTAATTTCTTCTTCTAGAACTTTTTGCTGATTTTGACTCTCTGGGGCTCTGGCTAGAATGACTTGTTTTTGCTGAAAAACTATAAAAAATCCATTAAAAATAATTAAAACATAAAATTCTACCTAAGACAAAGTAAAAATTAAATTTAAAGCTAATTTGATTCAAAACAAGGCTTAAAATTAATTAAAATGTCAACTAAATGTCACAAAATACATATGAAAATCCGATAAATTTGACGTTTATCAGTATGCTTGCACATTTAAATCAGATAATATATCTCAAGTTTTTATAATAATAATTTCATTATGCTTCAGTTTTGGTCTTTGCCACCAACAATATATGCCACATATGTATTCTAGAATAGATAAACATCAAAAGTAATGCCTAATAAATTATAATGAACGAAATTTAAATGGAGCGAAACTATAAGAAACCAAATTTAACGACTAGCTAATAAATACAGGAACAAGATCATAAAATCCTTGTAAGTAACGAAAATTAGATATGCTAATTATGTTGATAGCCTTAGGCAATTAAAATTTATGCTAAAACATGATATGTCCAGGTTTTGCACAAGTATAAGAGATACATCTATCTATTTGGATGGTGTTCAATGAAATAGACAATGTTAAAACATTATTGACTGATATCGACCAAAAAAACCCTAGGCGACATTGATTAAAATAATCTCAGTCAAAAAATAATCCCGGTTGACGTCGACCAAAATAAACTTTTGTCGACTGTCAACTGAAAAATAGTCTCGTTTGACATCAATCATAAGAAACCCTAACTAACGTCAATAAAAAAAATAGTCTCTATCAATGTTGATCGAAGAAATCATCAATCAACATCAACCAAAAAAACTCTAGATGACATTGACAAAAAAATAGTTCTGACCAACATTGTTTTGGAGGAATGCTATAAAATTTGAAAATCCAATAAAATTCAATAAGATATTCAATCCATATCCAAATAATTGGATTGAATTTAAAATCCAAAAAAATTGGATTAGGATGTAAAACCAATCCATTAAAATGGATTTAAAGTGGTTTTGGATATGGACAATTATGGATTAATTTTATATAATTGGATTTTTTGTATACCCCCTACTTATCACTGTCTATAAAAGCATAAAGTTGTTGGTACAACATCTACCCATCAGTCATTGGATTTGATAAACTGGTTCATCAGTTTGATGGAGTTGGAATTAAGAAAATATCTTAAACATATCAATGCAACCTAAAAAAAATATGAGGTGTGCCAATGAGACAGTATAAATTTGAAACCTATAGAAAAGCCCCAATGTATAACAATTAATGGCCAAATGTGAGCAAGCCTAGTAGAAACAATGCAACCAAGAAAGTGAGCAAGCCTATTAAGGTCCAACTAACCTATTTTAGTTTCATGAGGCTTTCCAATCTACTCTTCAGCATCCAATGTCACTTTTTCCTGAGAGGAAAAAGATGACATGATATAAATCGAGACTTGGGGTCATTCCTAATTTATACAAGTGCCTACATAAATTGGCACAATACCTACATAAATAAATAACTATTTACACAGAAAATCATACCAATGGTTACAAAGGTCTTGAACTTCTTTGGCAATGTAGGCTTAGAGCTCTACTTGTCGAGTAAGGGCATGATCAAGTGCTTAAAGGGAAAAAAATGCTAATATGGTATACTAATTAGCGCCCACATCTATATACAACAAGATGCTTTTATAATTTATTATTCTTAATATGATGATGTTAGGAACAAAATGAGAGCCTAGAGTTTGAGGACTAGGGGCCTTCGAGAATGGAAGGAAGAGGGAAATAATGTATTATTTCATCTGTTGCTTTTATTACAAGAATTCACAACTATATATAAGCATCACATAAGGATGCTGCCAAAATAGAAAAACAAAAAAGGGAAATCAGAATAGCGCAATGAATATCCAATAACAGAATGGGAATATTCCTACTACAATCCGACAAGCATCAGACAGAATCTCTTTCCTCGCCACTAACGTGTTTCCAGCTCGACAACATCTAACAGGATCTGTTAAATGTAATCCGTTAGATGTTTGGGAGCGATGATCCTTCGTTTGGGCTTGGAATTAGTGGTCATGTCGAACGGGTGGTGGATAGTGCTGGTAGCATGAGGCTGATGGTGCGCAACCCTATCATCCCCTCCAACTTCAAAGAACACCTTGTCCTCAAGGTGCTATGTCTCCTTCAAGTGATCCCAGGCTTCCTAAGTAGTATCGTCTGGAGAGAGACCCTTCCACTGAACTAAAACCAGTAATTTGGGTTCCCCTGAAAAGTAGTCCCAACGAGTATTAAGAATTGCGAGAGGAATGATCAAAGGTTGGTTTTCAATGATTTTTGGTGGCAATTCCATGACAAGTTTCGGGGAGGAGGAATGAAAAGGTTTGAGAAGAGAACAATGGAAAACAGGGTGAATACGAGAACCTTCAGGAAGCTAAAGCTTATAGGCGACCTCACCAATCTTCTGTGAAACCTGGAATGGCCCATAAAAATGTTTAGCTAATTCAGAATAAGGTTCTCCAGTGGTTGATGTTTGTCTGTGTGGACAAAGTTTGACTAGGATCCAATCTCCAATCTTGAAGTTAACATATCGACAATGAATGTTGGTGAACTGCTTCATTGTTTCCTGCGATTTGAGCAACTTTTTCTGCAAACTAGCTAAGATAGCATCACAATTCACCATGAATTCATCAATTGCATCTATACTTGATGATCCTGAAAGTTATTGAGGAATGTTAAGTGGTTTCTTGCCAAAAGTTATTTCATAGGGCAAAAATCCCGTGTTGGAATGTTTCAATGTATTATAAGACCACTAAGCCCACATCAAGTATCGACCCCAAGAAGAAGGTTGTTTATGCATGAATGCCTAAAGATATTGCTCAATGACACGATTCAAGACTTTGGACTTCCCATCTATTTGTGGGTGGTAGGTGGAACTCATTTGAAGTTCACTGCCACTCATCCTGAACAACTCTTGTCGGAAGTTGCTAATAAATAATAGGTCATGATCCGATACCATACTTCAAGGCATTCCATAAATCTTGCCGACGATCTCCATGAACAAAAGGGCGACAGAGTGAGCAATGTAATGTGAAGGAAGCATTCCTAGATGGATGCCCTTCAAGAATTGATCTACGATTACTAATATTGTGGTATGCCCTCTATAAGCTAGTAATCCCATGATGAAGTGTAGAGAAAAGTCCTCCTAAGGCCGGCAAAGAACAGGTAAGAAAGTTTTCCTTGACCTTAGTTAAAGTCTTGGTGATCCCCATATGTTTGCCAGTGGGGGTCACATGAAATTCCCTAAGCAACATGGGAATGAAACAAAATCCTCAAGGCAACCATATTCGACCTTTTTGTAATATCAACCCTTGTACCATAACGCAATCGGGATGCTTGTCCGAATTGTTTGTAATCGCATCCTGTCGGGCAATAAATTCTGGGTTAACTAATAACTCCTATTTTAATTCCCTCAAGATAGTGAAGTTGGGTAATGACAACATAAGGAATTTTTCGATGGAGGGTTTCAACATATGAGATAAAGCATCTGCATTGGAGTTCAATTTACTTGACCTGAATTGGATGGTGTAATTGTATCCAATCAACTGCGCCAAGCACATTTGCTATTAAGGAGTTTGAATGACTTGCGTCATTAACTCCTTAAGGCTCCAGCGGTCAGTTAAAATGGTGAAGTGATGGCCAAGCAAGTATTGCCACCATTTTTTAACCGTAATGGTGATGGCGGCTAGTTCCCTGATATAAGTGGAAGAGTGAAGGAGCTTAGGACAAAAGGGTTTACTAAAGAAGGCAATTGGGTGACCCCGTTGGGAAAGGACGACGCCCATTCCAACCCCAGACACATTAGTTTCTGTTAGTGCTTAGCTTTACTTAGTTTTAAAAGATTGGCTAAAATTTTGTTAAAACATAAGCACTTAGACAATGAAGGAAAGCTGGAGTTGCTGCACATGATGTCTAACATTATGTCAAGGAATCAGATTGGGCTGCACAATGCACAAGGCAAGATAAAATGTCAAATGAAGAATTGAAGCTGCAGGATCCACGATGTCGGATACAATGTCCAGGACATCCTGCCCGAAAATACTGGACACATAAATCTGTTATATCTTTAACAGATTAATGTGTAGTCAGCAACAGATTAGGAGCTCTATCTTTAGGAACGAATTAAAAGATAATTAAAGATTGAATTACAAACTTGAATAGTTTCGTTCAGAGATTAGAGATTGAAGATAAAAACTAAAAGATAAAACTTTATCTTTTAGATCTTTAAGTGCAGATTTTTCAGGAGAATGATAGAGCTTATCCAGCGCAAGTTGTTGCAGCCCAGATACGTACACTGCTATATAAACATGAAGGCTGCACGGGTTTTTTAATCAAGTCAGAGATTGAAGAGTTATTTTGTGAGTTTTGTGACTTGAGTGTTTTGTGAGCCACCTTGATGTTACCCTAACATCAAGTGTTGGACCTGAGTGTGTAGAGTTGATCTCTATTGTTCAGAGAGCAATCTCTGGTGTGTCTTTGATTTGTTTGTAAACACGGGTGAGTGATTGAGAGGGAGTGAGAGGGGTTCTCATATCTAAGAGTGGCTCTTAGGTAGAAGTTGCATGGGTAGTGGTTAGGTGAGAAGGTTGTATACAGTGGCTGTTAGATCTTCGAACTAATACTATTTCAGTGGATTTCCTCCCTGGCTTGGTAGCCCCCAGATGTAGGTGACGTTGCACCGAACTGGGTTAACAATTCTCTTGTGTTATTTACTTGTTTAATCTGTTCATACTGTCATATACAATCTGCATGTTCTGAAGCGCGATGTCGTGACATCCTGTACGACATCTGTCCTCAGTATCAGAATTTCAGTTTCGACCACGAAGGGCAACGTGAAATCCGACAATAGAAGAATTGGAGCTGCACTAATATCATTCTTAAGTGCATCGAAAGCAAGCTGAGCTTGAGGTGTCCAGTCTAAGTGTTCTTTGGTCAGTAGCTGAGTAAGAGGGGCAACCATTGATGCATATCCCTCGATGAACCGTCTGTAGAAGACAGATAAGCCTAAGAAACCATGTAGGGCCTTGGCAGAATAAGGAACAGACCATTGCCAGATTTCTTGAACCTTCTTTTATAGAGGTTCCACTCCTCGTTCGAAAACCAAATGGCCTAAGTATTTAACCTGGTTCTAAGAGAATGAACATTTTGGAAAGCTTAAGGAAGAACTTGCATTCCATTAATATCTGAAAGGTGAGTTCCAAATTGACATATGTTCCGTGAAGGTCCTGCTATAGATCAAGATATCGTCAAAAAATATAATGATAAGTAAGGGTAGAAAATACTAGTCATGGTGGCATGAAAGGATGACGACGCATTGCACAAGTCAAAAGGCATGATGAGGAACTAATAATGGCCATGGTGAGTTATGAAAGCGATTTTGTAGGCATCTACTTCGTTCATCAAGATTTAATGATATCCTTACAGTAAATCCAGTTTAGAGAACAACCACACACCACCCAGTTCATCCAGTAATTCATCAATGATGGGTATTGGAAATCGATCTCTTACCGTAATGGCGTTGAGGGTACGGTAGTCAACATAAAACCGCCATGTTCCATCTCTTTTCTTTACTAGTATCACGGACGATGAGAACGGGTTGGTATTGGGATGAATGAGACCTTTCTGAAGCATGGATTCAACTTGCTTCTCGATTTCCTGCTTTTGAAAGTATGGATATTGGTAGGGATAGACATTTACCGACTTAGAATTTGGAAGAAGATGAATGGCATGGTTTGTGGGTCGTGATGGGGATAAATCAGTTGGGTTCTGGAAGAGTTCCGAAAATTGGTGGGTAAAGGAGGCTATCTTTGGGTAGTGGTGGGAAGGTATCATGGTTTTGGTTGAAGAGAGCTCTAGAGGAATGACCCTAATATGGAAAAAACCACTGGCGTCATCCGTTCGAACTAGTCATCGCAGTTGGGGTGGGGTGATGAGATGGAGTCCAATGTCACTATTACCTTTAAGTTCAATGATCTTTTTGACGTGCATGAACTTCATTATCAGATCATTATAATCTGTGAGCATTGGGCCAAGAGATTTAGGCCACCGAGCTCCTAAAACCAAATCCGTTCCACACAATGGTAGGACATGAAGGTCGATGGTGAAACTTTGATTTTGTATATGGACGAGAACTTCCTCACAAAGCTGGCGACACTCAATTTGGTTCCCATTTCCTACCATGACTCTAAGTGGGTTAGTGAGTGTGGTTTGCAAGCCCAGTGATTGTGCCAACTTTTCCTGGACGAAGTTATGAGTGCTCCCCCCATCAATCAAGATAACCTCCTTATAGTCGAAAATGTAACCCAATAAATGCAGGGTCTCTAACGCTAGATGGCCTACGAGGCATGGAGACTGATTGGAGTGTAAGGGTCAAGGGAATCCTGGAGGTTGAAAGGTGGTTCCATAGGTTGTTGTTCGTTTGGATGACCGTCCTCGTCATCTGCGATCAGAATAAAAAACTTTGAAGAATATCAGTGACTACGACTAAACGTTTCATCACAATTGAAACATAGTCCTTTTTTCCTTCGAACAACAATTTCCTCCGGTGATAAACATTTTAGTGGCAATGAAGGTGGTTTCAGAGGAGTAGGGAGCAGAGGTTGGGTAGGAGGTGAGGGAACAAGAAAGGAATGTTGTGGTGAGGGTGAAGGAGGCGGAAGTGGTCGACCTCGAAAGGAACGACAGTGATCCTGAAGCTCCTCTTCTTGGAGTCGTGCGAGCATTGATGCCTGAACCATGGTCAGAGGTTGTAGGGCCTGGACCTCACGGCGAATATTCGAAGCCAAGTTGGAAAGGAAACAAATAAGTAAGAACGAAGGTGGAAGGCCAATGATATGATTGGCTAGCGTCTCAAATTGCGACAAATAATCATTTATCGTTCCTCGTTGTGTTAGCTTAAACATTATGCCCTTGGGATCATCATACTGAGATGGAGCAAATCTGGCCTCCAAGGCCTGAAGGAAGCCTGACCAAGAGGAAATGAGGTCGTTCCTGGTCATCCACTGGAGCTAGGCCAAGACTGGTCCCTCCATATACAACGAGGCAATAGTAAGCCTCTCATGCTCTGGCGTGGTGTGATACTTAAAGAGTTGAGTTATATTAAAGATCCAATCGGAAGGATTATACCCATCAAAATGAGGTAAGTCCAGTTTCAGGAGATGAAAGTGGGAAGAAGGTGGTACAAGTTCAGGTTTGGCAGAAGAAGTTGGAGAATGCTTGTTGGACTCAAGAAGGATGATTTTTTTGAAGAAGCTCATCCAGTTTTGAGGTCACATGGTTCTGGGTCGTGATTAAATTTAGCTGGTTAGAGGTAAGCTTGGAAATAGCATCCTCAATACGGTCCATGTTGGATTTTAAACGAGTGGATTCCGCCATTGATGCTCAATGAAAGCACCAATGTTAGGAACAACATGAGAGCCTAGAGTTTGAGGACTAGGGGCCTCCGGGAATGGAAGGAAGAAGGAAATAGAGTATTATTTCAAGTTCTGCTTTCATTACACGGATTCATAACTATATATAAGCATCACATAAGGATGCTGCCAAAATAGAAAAACAGAAAATGGAAATCAGAATAACGTAAGGAACATCCAATAACAAAATGGGAATATTCCTACTACAATCCGACAAGCATCCGACATAATCTTTTTCCTTGCCACTGACGTGCTGCCAGCTCGACAACATCTGACAGGATTCGTTAAACGTAATCCTTTAGATGTTTGGGAGCGGTGATCCTTTGTTTGGGCTTGGAATTGGTGGTTGCATGGAATGGATGGTGATTGGTGCTGGTAGCGTGAGGTTGATCGTGCACAATCCTATCAGATGACATTCAAGTATCAAGGAAAACCAATGATATCTTTTTGGTAGTAGTAAACTCTTGTTCCAGCGTACTAACTCTGAGGGCCATATCTAGGAATTTTGGGGCCTTAGGTGAAAATTAAGACAAGGGCCTATGCTTTTTTTTTTTTTGGAAAGAAGACAAGGGCCTATGTTATAATGTTAATATAGACTAATAATTTTTTTGTTATTTTTTTGGCTTTTTGAGCTGCAAAATTATTTATTAAAGTTTTATAACCAAGTAACTCTAACATGCCACTCTCAATAGATAACATATCTAATCCATTCAATCAATCTTGTAGCATGGTTGATCTTAAATATGATTTAATCAATTTTAATTTTGAAAAGCTTTTTTCAGCGGTCGCTACAGTTACAGGTAATGTTAATAGTATCCTATAAGCAATGTATGTATTTGGAAAAGAACCTAACCTTTTTATAAAGTTCAATATTTTTAATGGTGTGTTAATTTCATTTGTTAGAACTTCTTTCAATAACCTTAATTCTGAAAACAAATCAAGACCATCAATATCAGAATGGTTTTCAAAACTCAAAATCTTTTCAAGATTGATGCAAGATTTTTTCAATTCATCTTTACTCAAAGTTTTAAATTTATTTGAATTAAATAAAAATCCAAACATGTTTTCATATTCTAAAAATTGTTCAAATCGGCTCTCAATAGAAGAAATAAACTGATCTAATATATACAAAAAATAATCAACGCCAAAAGAATCTTCAGTAGAATGAGTTATCTCATCACTAACAATGTCATCAAAATGTTTTTTCCTATGAATCTTACGTTTTTCATTGAACTTAGGCTCTATATCAATTTCAATAGTCATTTCTTTGGTGGGTTCTAATGCAAATGCAAAACCATTTTCCCAGTAAATTTTCAAATAAGTTATAAGGCCTCTTAAGTGATCTATATAGCAACATCTATATGTATATATTTAGATTGCATGATCTTACTTATAGAATTCACAACAAAAAGTATATTATACCAAATATTCATTCACGATAAAAATTCAAAATTCTCCATCTCATAAGTTGCTAAACATATGGCTTCACTCTTTATCTTAGGATCTTCACTAGTTTTCGATAATTGAACAAGTGCGTCCCTTATTTTTGGTGCTTGAAACTTTATGGCTTTCAAACTTTCAATTCTACATTCCCATCTAGATTGAGATAGTAATTTAACTAAAAACTTAAGATACATTTTCTTGTAAGATTTTCCACCGTTTGGTCGAAGAAGTAAACAAAGAATAAATGCGTTGCAAAACTCCAAAAAAAGAAATAGCTCTTAGTACATGAATTGGCCATATCACCTAGAACTAAATTCAAATTATGACAACCACAAGGAGTATAATATGCTCTAGGGTTTATGTCCAACAATCTCTTTTGTACTCCTTGATTTTTATCTTTCATATTAGACCTGTTATCATACCCTTGTCCCCTTATATCATTAATATCAAGGTCATATTTTTTTAATACTCGAGTAAGTTCCTCAAAAAGACCTTTTCCTGTTGTGTCATTGACTTGTAAAATCTCTAAAAAGTATTCTTCTATTTTGACGGGACAACTGAAAGTATCAACACACCTCAAAATAAGAATCATGTGCTCTTGATGACTTACAACCAGAGTACAATCAAGAATGATAGAAAAATATTTTACATCTTTAATTTTTTTAGTATAATATTTTTTATTTGAGAAGCTAACAATTCTATAAGTTCATTATGTATAGTCTTACCCAATTAATGATTATGAAGGTCACAATTTTTTATACGCTTAACATGTTCTTGCATAATTGGATCAAATTATGCTAACAACTCAATCAAACTCAAAAAGTTTCCATTGTCTTTTTGGTATATTTTGTCATTTGTCCCACGAAAAGCTAAATTGTTTTTAGAAAGATATTTAATTATAGTTATAATCCTTACCAAAATCTTCTCCCAATGTTCCTTCTCCTTGTTAATTTGTTCTTGGATCTCCTTATCAATTGTATTTTTCTTTCTCAATCTTATTTCTAATTCGATCCATTTATACATATTAGTTACATGTTCATAACTTGTTTTGTGACTCTTAAGCTTGGAACCAATATTTTTCCAATCTCTAGTACCTTCATTAATTAATTGATTAGCAATACAAGCACTACTTTTTGAGCAAAACAATTTACACTTTATCTAAATCCTTTGAATACACTAGCCATCTTCGATCATATTTTTCTCCATTTGGCATTACTTTTTGGTAGTAAAATGAAGAAAAATGTCTATTATTTTCATCTTTTTATCATTATATCTATTTGGACCATTCTCAACAATTAAATCTATGAAGTTTCCATCAATATTTTTCCATTGTCTTGGATCATAAATATTTTTAGAAGCTTCATTTGATGTACTATTGAGCTCCTTATTTGTTTCTAAACTATTTTCTTGTAAATTTTCATTATTCTCTTGTTCTTGACTAGGATTAGGACTATTCATATTGTTAAGATTTTCTACTTCTTGAATGTTTTCATTATCAGTATTTTGCTTTACCGTATTAATATTAGTTAGAATTTTTAGAGGAGAATTTTCTGTCATATTTGTATGTGTTGAACTAGTTGTAACATCCTTTTTATGAATAATAACAAATTTATGAAGAGCACCTTGTGGAGATTGAATCAATTTTTCAAAACCAAATGCATACTTTATGTTTGACATATTTTACTGATACACTAGAAAAATTATTTTAAAATTAAAAGAAGATAATAATGAAACAATAAAACCTGAAAAGTGAAAAATTAAATCTGTGAACAAAAATTTCTTTAAGCTATGACTATGCACCGTCACATCTACGAGTATCCAAAATCCGAACCGTAATGACAATCACTTTGCTTGCACCTACAACGATAAACAATAAAAAAAAAGAGATGTAACAATTGTAATTTGTAAATATTCATTCAATTTAATTTCAATTCAATCAATTGCTTTATAAATTAAAATGCAAAGTAAATGAGTGAAATGATCAAACCTGTTGAGAATTTGACATGCTAGCAATGTTTATGAGTATCTTCTTCTTGTCACTTAGAGATGAAGTAATGGAGTTGGTCACTTGATGTGGGGTATACCAATTCACAAATTAGAATATGATTATACGAAAGTTGAAAAGTCAAATAATTGCTTAAATGTAGTAATAGAGAACTGAGAATAAAGAGAATGAGAATGAGAGAGACTAGAGAGAAAACAGAGGTTGATCCAAAAATGACTTTTTTTTTGTCAAAAGAAAATTAAATTACATTAATGTTGGAACTATATAAGTAGCCAATAGAGATTATATGTTCAGCTGCCGAGAAATTTACTTAGTCACACTTGAATGACTTTTCATTTGCTGAAAAACTAAAAAATTGGATTGTGGACTTTTAAAAAATAATTTATATTAATAATACTACTATTAACAAAATTTGGAGACCTTATAAATTTGGAGACTCTAGACCATGACCTTAGATGCTTGTCGAATGTCCGGCCATGCTAACTCTGTTTAAAGTATTATTCAAGAATTCTAACATTTCAAACGTATGACAGGTTTCACAGTGAGGGCATTCACCTTCTCTTTTAGTTTAGCCACATATGTGATCATTAATGGAAATGGCAGGTGCCTTCATTATAAAAGAAATACCTGAATTAAACTCTTATTAATCACAACTCAAATCAATTTACAGTAAACTCTTATTTTATGACTTCTATGCCTCTTATTAATCACCTGAAAGTGATATTAAAGGGAATGATACGTCTAGAGCCGAAAATACGTACTTTAATAACATTACATCATCATCGTGTTGTGTCCTTTTACACACACACTCTCGCTTTTTCTGTCTCCAAATCTATTAGAATTCTATGTTTTCCATTTGCCACCTCTCTTCTCTCTCCCCTAATGAGTTGAATACTTAACTTGGTTTCTCTATTATTAATTACTATTGTATACTATCACACATATTGGTCATAGCTTTTTTTGGTTGCTGCTCCACCAAAAGCTTTTACTACAGCATTCCCTCTCCATATGAATCACGACATTCTGTTCAATAGCCCAACCTTATTGTACTTGCACTCACTGTAACCACATCCTCACCTTCAACCACCATGTTGGTAAGCCTAAACAAATATTAAGTTCATGTTTGGATAATTAACCATTATTCGAATTATAAAGAATCTAATGGTAAGGGAATGACATCTTAGCAATGGCTCTGTCAAAAATGAGATCACTAACTAAAACACTAGCACTAGCCGTCCCTGTCCAGATTTTGGGCAGTATATATCTCTAATTGAATATGCTATCCAACAAAGCCACAACCTTGTCTAGATTTGTGCATACCAGATTTATGTATCACAGGTATAATAACATTAAATAGTAAAGCATACCAGATTTGTGCAGATTAGAAAAATTTATATGCTCCACGTATCCATTCTCCTTGGTGCTTAACAGTCCAGAGTGTGTATATGTGTGTCTTAGAGTGGGAACTAAATAGCTTCCTGTTATGAAATGGCGAGAATACAAATATTACTTATCTAAAACTATGTCATTCAAATCATACTACATCTAAATTGTAACACCCAAAAGTCCAACCCATAAAATGGGAAAAAATGTAATTAATAAGAAAAAATTTAATTATTTCTAATAAAAAAAATGTATCTTGAGTAATTGCATGTAATTAGTAAAGTAATAGTATAATTAAGGGAAAAAATGGGAAGTATAAAAAATTAGTAGTTTCTTAATAATGGTTAAGTAGAAAAGTATACAAAAATCAAGTATGAGAATATACGTATAATTATTCTTGTGCAAGTATTTTCTTGTAATTTTATCTTTGTGTTTCTTGGTTGAGTGAATTGTCCATAGGGTGTGGTTTAATTAATGTTAGATTATATAATTGTTTGCGATCGAATTGATCATGGACGGTGATTTGATTGGACATCACAATGCTAATTTATTTATTCTTTTGTGAGTGGAGTGTTTTCTTAAGAATAAGGTTGCTTGTGATTAATTGTCGGTAAGTGTTGCCGGTAAATTTTTTTGCTGGAGATATTTTGTTGTGATTTAATCCTTTTAAGAAAAAGAATAAATTGATTGTTGGAATTTATTTAATTTATGAAGTACTGAGTTTTATAAAAACTTATTTGATTAGATTTAATTCTTAAAGTTAGTAAAAAAATATTTTTGGTCGCGAGAAAAATATTTTTTCACAGTGCAGGGTTACATTGTGTAAAGTAATTACACAATGTAAATCCTTTTTCCCACAATCATTGCAAATCTCTACTCATCAATAAGGAGGAAGGACTGATCATGCATGCCAAACACTCCCTCAATCACCTCTTTATACACTCAAAAACTCAACCCCTCCCCTACACTTTAACCCACTCACTTCATTTTCTTTTCAAATCAAGCTTAAGTGCACAAGTGAAAGAGCTCTCTTCTCTCACCTTCTTTAGCTGACCAAGAAGAAAACCGAAAACCTCTCATCTTCCCCCTCTCAAGCACACCACTTGTGAATCACCAAAGAGGAAGGAGGAGTCATCCAAAATTCTGCACAACGTCTTGTGTAGTGCTTGCACCCTCATCCTTTCTTTATTTTCGTGTGAACTGAACCATGTGGTAAGAGTTCTTTTTTATGAACTCAGCCCCCATGGTTGCCTTTGGGAAGCTAACAATTCTATTGCATTGCATGTACAAAAATTGGGTTTTTAAAGGGTCTTCTCAAACTGTTTTGCAAAGTTGAAAACTTTTCACTTGCATGCATGTCTTCTCTTATTTTTTTTAGTTTCATGCTTCGGAAGGGATCCTAGTACAAAGGAGACTCTGTTCAATTTTTTAAGGATTTATAAAGCAAGATTAGATTTTCGACAATGGGCAATGAGAAGGGTGAGGCTGACTGTAAGGCTTTGTCCTCTGGACCAATCTCAAGGTTTTGAGCCTAGAATAAAATCTATCCGTTGGATTTTCATGAAACTTATTTTGTTTTACTCCAGACACAATATGAAACAACTTTCATGTTGAAGCCCTTGATATATGAGAGCATTTTGAGGCCAATCCATGACATGAAATTTGACTATCTTGTGTGCATTGAGTGTCTAGCAGTGCTCGGGTTTTTGTAATTTTTGACTTCCGCGGATGTCACCATAACAAAAGGGTCACTTTTAATGAAAATAGAGAAGAACTTCTTTCCAGCCGTGTGAATAAAAAAATATTTATCTCATCTTCCAAAGCCAAATAGATATATTGTAGGAAAGTCAGTTTTTAGGTATGGGAAAAGTGTTAGAAAGAAAATTTTACCAGGAGCAACACAAGATGAATTTTTGTGTAATTTTTACCTTGCTAAAAAAAGAGCTCTGTTAGCTTCACACTGTGAAAATCATAAGTCTTTTTGGTTTTGGGAAGAGGTAGAAATTTGCAAATCTTTGAACTATGTCCAAATTGAAGTGCTTTCTGTCTTGCTACTTGTAGAATTTTTATGGTTTTTTTAGATTTTTGCTAATGAAGTATTTTAGCTTGTTAGAAAGATAACAAGATTTCATTTAATGCTGTATGAAAATTTTTTAATGGTAAAATTGTTTGCAAAATTTTACAGGGGCTTGGATATGTCTATTTTATAAAAGCTAGGGTTTTTAATGCATGTCACTTTATGTATTGAATTACTTAAATTTTGGCTGAGTGTTGATGTGCTACCTTGTTGATTTTTTTTCTAAGTGTTGTGGGATGAATTGGATGATTTCCATATGGGCCATGATCTGTTTGTTTATGATTGAAAGACTTGGGAGTGTGAATCCTAGACATTTATAATTGCGGAATGTGTTGCTTTACTTTTGGAGACCAGGAGGTGTGACTAGGGTAACTGTTGCATGTGATATTTTGTGTGTGACCCTATTGAATGGCAACCGAGAGTTGTAATGATTTGTGTGTTAGACCTATGTGTGGTGGTTACAAGTGTCGACTAGGACCTCGCTCTAGTGGCATGGTGCATCTTGAAAGACATGCACCTTTGTGTGATTGATGTAGGGACTCAGGCATAAGTCTCAGTGTGGACTAGAACCCCATTCTAGTGGGCATTGTGTGCATTGAATGATGTGCAACATTGTGTGATGGATTACAAGAACTTAGGCACAAGTACTCATGTGACTAGGTTTCTTTCCAAAGAGAGTAATGCACTTGAGAAACATGCAAGCGAGTGTAAATATGTGGTGAACTGCAAAATGTGCAACTTGAAGAGAGTCGCGTGGGCTGTTTTGTGTAACACCCTGATCAAATCACATCAAAATGTGAGGGATCTAGAGGCTATGTAGGTATGAAACTATAGAATTGAGCATGACTTAAAAGAATTAATTGATACTACCTATATCAACAAGATACATATACTTTTTGGTAGCCCATCACTTAAAAACTTCATAGATAAACGTGTTTGGCTTGGAGTAGTTATGGGATGAGTGATCTTCTCGGAAGTTTCCCAAAAAGTGTGTGAGTGAGGACAAAGTACTTTGAAAAGTCTTGTGTTGGTTTGTGTGGTCAGCCATTGATCATGGAAGCAGGCAGAGCTGATTTTCGAGGTCTCGAAAAGGCTACCTATGAAGTGTTCTGACCGGTGGAGGGTTCTGACCAACGAGCAGTTGAGTGAAGTGTCACCGTGTAAATTGTTGCAGTGTGAGAGCTGTCGAGAAGTCAATAATTACGAGTGTCACATTTTGATTGTGTCGATGTTTATGAAGTAACGTTGATGGAAGTAAAGGTCAAATGGTAGTGTCACCTAGAGTGATCAAGGGGATATGGGTCCTCGAGACTATATGATTATGGAGCAAGTCCATGCACCGGTTCCATGTTGTGCGGTGCCAAAAGCAGCAAAACCCTATTGCGAAAGGAAGGACGCTTTGAATATGGAGATTCATTGAGGAAACCCTCCTCAGAGTTGTTGGATGACCATGAATGGTACCTAAGAAATGATAGTAGGATGTTAATTGTCCTTGGGGGTGAGGCGTCGAGTTGTGATTGATGTCACCGAGCCAGCTTGGCAATCCTGAGTGACTACGAGCAATTTTTAGTTGGTAAGAGTTTGCCATTATACCATGATATAAAGGTGTACTCCCAACAGTCATCCAAAACCAAGTTGTGTAAGACCATCGAGTTCTGAGAGTTCTAATGATAGTTGGCCAGTAAGAAACATATGTTGAGATATTAAGAGAGATCTTTCCGATGTGAGTGAAATCTGGTAGATAATCACATCGTCGTGTTTGATAAATTGTATGTGTTTGTTCTTGTTAAGTCCTTTTGTGTTTGGCTGACGAAGCGGAAAGACTCACTTCTTACGTTTTTATTTTAGGATCATATAAAGGGCAAAGAGTCGACGCTTCATCTAGATAATGAGTGCACTTGGGGGCGGCGGATACCCAACGTGACCAGAGGTGTGGATCACTTCCTTGGGTATCCCAGTTATGCACGAATGCCTACTGACTTATACTTTTGTGTAGTTTCTACATTGGATTGGGTGTTAGAGATGATTGCTCTAAAGTCTAGGGCCCTTCATTTTATATGTATTTGGTATGGGTAGGCCTAGACTTTAGTACTTTTTCTCAAGTGTATATTCAGTCATCTACTTTTTTCTTATGTACAGTTGTACTGAGGTTGTGCTCGTTACTATACTCAAGGAAAACACTTATGTGCACGCATACACACGCATACACACAAACACACATGCACACACATTATGAACTTCAGATATGTTATTGCTACACTTCTTTTTGAGCATGTGTATAAGTACTTTATTGATTACGCGAGGTTGTCCTTAGAAACTAACTAATGAAAGTTTTAAATTTTTTTACTAAAATTCCCGTTCACGCTTTCTCAATTGTATGTGACTGGAAAAATCAAATGGATTAATACGCTTTATAAAATAAAAAATTAATTAATTAAGGTATAATCAAAGTCTCAGAATTTAGGGTGTCAATAAATAACCAGTTAATAATTCTAGAACAAGAAAAAAATGAAGGAAACATACCTTTAGGATATATAACACATTTAGCAGTTCGTAAGATGCACCCTGCATTAAGATTCCTGAATGAGTATAGCATTACATTGTAAGTGACTAAATGAATCTATGTAGGTCCAATCAACATCTTAGTCACTCTAATCACAATTTTTGTTTTTATTATAAGTTACATCCATTGTCACAAAATGCAGTAAGCTACCACAATTCACAACAATAGTCACTAAAATAAGCAATGCTTAAGAAAGAACAAATAGAAATTTTGGTCTATCAAACATTGGTCTTCTAAGCATGCAATGAAAACACCTTGATGTCAACTAAAAGGCTGAAATAGTTGGATCAACAAGTATGGAATTGTAGCACATTCATGCGGGACAAAAACAAAAACTGAAAAAACATTGAGAAAATTAGTAAAATTGTAACATCACAATTATGAAAATAAAAACAATTCACGAATAGAAGAAAATAAAATGAAAATCAAAATAAAAACACACAAATAGATCATCGAACCTTAGCTTCAAAATCAACAATGAATGTGATCGATGCGAGAGGGAGCAAGTGATGAATTAATGGGAGCATGAGTGAGTGAGGGATGAACACGAGATGAGTGAGAGAGTGAGTGAAATTCCAATTTGAAACAAGAATCAAACCATAAAATGAAACATAGATCCATGACAACACAAAGTTAACGATAAATAGAGCGACAATCCAATTTGAAACGAGACTAAAACCACAATGAAATCATAGATCCATGAAATCAAATGATGAAATAAAGAACCACACAAATTAATGAATAAAAAACAAAAGGACACAAACCTAGTTCACAACCACCATGCTAGACACAACGTTCTTGGAGAGAGAGAGTAACTAGGAAAGAGATATTAACAAATTATTTAATTTCAATATTATTAACTAGAAAAATAAAAATGGTAGCTATGTAGTTAATTAGCTACAAATTATCTATGAATTTTATTCCTAATTAAAATTAGTAACAAATTGTAAAATTTCTTATAGTGTCCTACTAATATTATAACACAACTAACCGTTAAAGTTTGCGAATATAAAAAAACTTAATTTAAATGGATCCATCTAAGAAAAGAATTTATTTTGGGTCTCATTACAAGTGTTGGCTATACGTATCCTTATTCTTAGCGATGAATCATTGTATTTGCATCTTGCCCGCGAAGGATCCCATCAATTTTCCTCACAATCACGCTCTCAGATACATAATTGTAACTGCACAACATGATAAATGAAAAAAAGAAAAGTTTTCTCTCATGCATTATCTTGATCTTGTGTTAGGGGGAGAAGGAGAAGGGTTATGTGGAGGACAGCGGTGGTTCTGTTTTTCTCTTGTCGCAATGCAAACATGACATACTCATCAGCACCGACGTGTATTTCACGCGTTGCCTACTGAATCCAATTAACCATCAAATGATATAACTCTTTCTGTACTTGTTGCCCTTGTGAGCACACCCATGTGACGTGGTAATGTGATTAGGTCATGTGACAAAGTCTCCTAGAGAAAACGGAAGGAACCAAGCAAGCTAGCTAGTACTAAATTAACCAGCATGCAATTAATATAGTATATATATAACAATTTGCATAACAAATTTTACAATAAAAAGAGAAAAAAGAGGAGTAGTTTGGATCATCTTCATTTTTTCGCCTCCATTATTTTCATTTTCTAAGTTTTTTTATGAATAAATAAAATGGAGATGATACATTTTTTGCTGATAAAAAAATACTTTATGAAGAAAAAAAATATAATGAGAAAATATAATAAAATACATTTCTTAAAAGCTTGATAATGAAAGAAATGGAGAGAAAAGAAAACGGAGAGGGGTCCAAAATCAAAGAGAAGAGAAAAAAAAGAAAGATGTAATGAATGGAGTGATAGAGATCAAAGTATATGTATAAAGTTATACAAATAACAACTCTCAATATAATGAATCGACTTTCCTTCAAAAAAATATAATGAACCAACCCAGCATATGTATTTTATGTGAAAACATCAAAGTAAAAGTCGATAGCTTTCCTTTTATGGAGGAAATAATTTTTTTTTATCGTACCACTTGATCAAACACGTCTAATTAGAGTACTACTTTTGTCTCATTTCTAATCAAATAAATATTTAATAGAACTAAAAATCATTATATTTAAATTAAAATTAATGTCCTTATTTATACATTGATATCTAATACCTGCACCATTAGCAGATATTAAATAATTAAGGGTATATTTGAGAAAAAAACATTAACTAGATTTTAAAGTTCTACAAGATCAATTTTTTTTCCGAGAACAAATAGAAAGCTAAAACATATATAAAAAAGAAATGAAAAAAAGGTATAATTAATCACGTTGTACAAAATGGTTTCAAGTAACTTTAAATTAACGATATATATACTTTTATTTTTCAACCTTATACATTTACTCATTTTAGAAAAACTAAATACTGGTTATGTGAATGTTTATCTTTATATATCATGGTTATAATTTGATTTACAACAATCGTGACATATTTCATATGTAGTAGTATACGGGTTTTTTTTCCATAAAAATCATCGATATGCTAGTCAAAACTTTAAGAAACTAATTTAGTAAAAAACTGCTATCAACAAAACGAATGTGATTAAGCAAATTTATTAAATCAAAAGTATTTGGAAAAATTAACTATAAAAAAAATTAAATAATACATATTCATATATTTTATATATAAACTTGATCTATTTTGTTGTTGAAAAAAATATATTTTTAAGATATTGTAATTTTAAATATTTTATTTAATTTGAAAATTTTATCATTTTCTTGACATCAATTTTATATTAAAATGATAAATAAACGGTGTAAAAAATAAAAATGAATATCGTAACTAAAATATATATTTAGCATCATTTTGAGTACATTTGCTAATCTTATGTAATCCTAGGCATCTATAAGATGATTTTTTATGCATTTACAATTATAATATTCGATGCAAGTTACTTTATTATATATATATATATATATATATATATATATATATATATATATATATATATATATATATATATATATATATATAAAGTGATGTTTTATTAAAATATAAAAAGGAAGAAAATAATGATACAATTTGATTTTAAGTGTTCCTTCAATTGCAGTAAACTAATGAGATAAGCTTGGATATTGAATATTTCTTCAATATTATATATATATATATATATATATAATTTTATTAATTAAATATTTTAATATTAACTCAATAATTATACACACCAAAATTTAGATAAATCGACCATTTTATATATAAAAGGCAGAGTGCATCATATTATCGATAGTAGAACTTTTACTGTAAAAGTATAATATTGCGTCCAAAGTTGCTAACTTTATTCAGCCGCCTAGAGCAATATAGCTATATATCTAGAAATATATTATTCGTACTATCACCGTTGGTATTGGTAAGGTTACGTAAGCGACAAGCGGTTGTTTCCTGAGCTCTTTCTAATATCTGTCATCCTTTTCTGTTAGGCCTCTATCTTTAAAGAGAAATATAAATGATTAAACAAATTTTATTGGCTCCAAATAGTCCAAAAACAAGAGTTTCAGCGTAGGCCCTATTAGATATGATTAATATATAGTTTATACATGATTTTTTTATATATTTTTTATATACACTAATTTTCTCACACTTTTCCTTCTCTTCATCTCTTCCCATCACTTGTGTGTAAAATTATTATATAAAAGTTCAGTACAAAAACACTTACTACTCATCAGAAGGCCCTCATGAGGCACTCATATGTATATACTTGTGTGTAAAATTATTATATAAAAGTTCAGTACAAAAACACTTACTACTCATCAGAAGGCCCTCATGAGGCACTCATATGTGTGTATATATATATATATATATATATATATATACGTCTTTCCTCCTTCAAAATACAGTTAGAAAGTTTTCTATTATATATCGAGGTTTCTTTACATGGTATAACAACATAAAAGGAATTCAAAAGTCCATGATGCCTCCACCTCAACAGAAGTACGTGATGCTTTAATATGTTGTTTAAAGAACAAGGAAGAGTCTTGGGTATTAGACTCTGGAGCATCTTTTCACGCCACTTCTCAGAAAGAATTATTTGAGAATTATGTCCCCGAAAATCTTGGTAAAATTTATCTTGATAACGAACAATCTTGTGAGATTGTGGCTAAAGGCAAAGTGGAGATTAAGTTAAACGGGTTTGTATGGGAATTGAAAAATGTTAGACATATTCTTAACTTGACAAAGAACTTGATCTCTATAGGCCAATTAGCCAATGATGACTAAACAATAGTCTTCCATGGTGATCAGTGGAAGATTTCAAAAGGTGTAATGAGAGTTGCTCATGTTAATAAGAGTGAAATTCTTTACATGACAGATGGAGCATGACATTTGATTGCAGATGCAGCAATTGAAAATCTCAATCTATGGCACCAGAGACTTGGCCATATGAGTGAGAAAAAGATGAAGATCACGCACTCAAAGAATAAATTACCAGGTCTTCAGTTAGTAGAAATCAACATGTGTGAACATTGTATACTTAGAAAGCAGAAACGAGTTAGCTTTTAGACAAGTGGAAGAACTCCAAAGAAAGAGAGACTCAAACTTGTTTACTCTAATGTTTGGGGTCCAATGATAGTCCCATCCATTGGTGGAAGACAATATTTCATAACTTTTATTGATGATCACTAAAGGAAGGTATGGGTATACTTTCTAAAATATAAGTTAGAAGTATTTGAGGCTTTCAAGATATGGAAAGCCATGGTAGAAAATGAGTTAAAGATCAAAAAGCTTAGATTTGACAATGGTGATGAATACCTAGACACTAGATTTAAGAAGTTTTGCTATGAGCATGGGATCAGAATGGAAAGGACTGTGCCAAATATGCTTCAACATAATGGTGTTGCTGAGCATATGAATCAAACATTGATTGAAAGAGCCAGAAGTGTGTGTCTACAGTCAGGCTTGCCAAAGCAATTATGGGCAAAAGCAGTCAACATAACAACTTACTTAATCAATCAAGGTCCATCAGTACGTACCATTCGATCACAAAATACCAGAAGAGGTATAAAGCCGAAAAGTGGTAAAACTCTCACATCTTAGATTTTTTGGTTGTGTAACATATGCGCACATTAGTGATCAAGGTAGGAATATGCTTGATCCCAAATCAAAGAAGTGCACTTTCATCAGTTATGGTGAAGATGAGTTTGACTACCGCTTATGGGATAATGAAAAATAAAAAGATGATTCATAGTAGAGATGTGATCTTCAATGAAAGATTAATGTACAAGGATAAGGACAACACAAACACTAGCAACTCAGAACAGAGTGGGCCAGTGTATGCAGAGGTGGATGATGTCCCAGAAACCCCTATGATTGAGACCCCTCAATTAGAGGAATCAATCAAAAATAACAATGAGCAACAAGTTGACACACCGGAGCCTTCTACTTTAGCTCCTGTATTAAGAAGGTCTTCTAGGCCTCATATGCCTAACAGGAAATATCTAAATTATATATTATTAGCTAATGAAGGAGAACTTGAAAACTATAAGGAAACATGTTAAACTGTAGATTCCAGCAAGTTAGAGCTTGCTATGAAAGATGAGATGAAGTCTTTAATCTCTAATCAGATATGGGAACTAGCTGAGTTACCCATGGGGAAGAAAGCACTTCACAATAAATGGGTGTATCGAGTCAAAGAGGAGCATGATGGCTTTAAGAGATACAAATCCTGCCTAGTTGTCAAAGGATTTTAGCAAAAGGAAAGAGTTGACTACACTGAAATCTTTGCTCCAGTTGTGAAATTCAATACTATCAAGTTTGTCTTAAGCATTGTTGCCAATGAAGTGCTCTACCTTGAGCAATTGGATGTGAAGACTGCATTTCTTCATGGAGACTTAGATGAAGAGATTTTCGTGCACCAACTTGAAGGTTTCTCAAAAGAAGGGAAAAAGAATATGGTGTGCAGATTGAAGAAGAGCTTGTATGGTTTGAAACAAGCCCTAAGACAGTGGTACAAGAAGTTTGAAAGCTTTGCGCACAAGGAAAGTTTCTAGAAGTACAATGCCGACCATTATTGTTTCTTTAAGAGAATTAAATCCAGTTATATCATTTTGCTACTTTATGTCGATGATATGTTAGTAGCTGGATCAAATATGGATGAAATTAAAAACTTAAAGTTGCAGTTGCAGTTGTTAAAAGAATTTGACATGGAGGACTTAGGTCTAGCAAAGAAGATCCTTGGTATGCAAATCATGAGAGATAATCAAAGAGAGGTTTTGCAGTTATCTCAAGTAGAGTACATCAACCGTGTTTTGCAAAGATTCAACATGGGCAACACCAAGCCAATGAGCACACCTTTGGCTAGTCATTTTCGCCTATCCAAGGATCAATCACCTCAAATAGAGGAAGAAAAAGAATTCATGGCTAAGGTTTTGTATGCTTCAACCATTGGAAGTTTGATGTACACAATGGTTTGTACGAGGCCATATATTGGCCTTGGAGTGGGAGTTGTTAACAGGTTTATGTCAACTCCAGGTAAAGCTCACTGAGAAGCAATTAAGTGGATTTTGAAGTACTTGTGAGGCACTACATAGAAGTGTTTGTACTTTAGCAAAGGAGAATTGAAAGTACAAGGCTATATAGATGCAAACTTTACAAGTGAAGTCGATGACCGAAGAAGTACTACCAGCTGCATTTTCACTGTTGGTACTATAGCTGTTAGTTGGATATCGCGAGTACAAAAGATAGTTGCTTTATCGACTACAGAGGTTGAGTACGTAGCAGTAACATAAGCTAGTAAAGAATTGATATGACTTCAAGGATTGTTGATAGAGTTTGAATTCTAGGAGAAAAGTGTTTTGCATAGTGATAGTTAAAGTGGAATACATCTGGCAAAAAATTCAATATTTCATTCTAGAACGAAGCTCATTGGACTTTGTTATCGCTTCATCAGATCTCTACTTGAAGATGATGTGCTAATATTGCAGAAGATTCTACGAAGTAAGAATCCAACAGATATGTTGACAAAGGTCGTAACCATCGACAAACTGAAGTTGTACTCAACTTCAGTTGACCTGCTAGAATAATAATTCAGATAGGGTTGTTGTATTGAGCGAGGTGTGAAGACAAAGTGAAGTTAGTCTTGAAGTTGGAGATTGTTGGAAATGGTCAAACACCTAATAAAGAGAAACATATAATGTTTTGCTTGAGAGAAATTCAAAGAAAGCAATAGAAGAAATAACAAAGTTAAATAAGTAGAGGAGAAATTGTATAAATACATTATTTATTTCCCTTCATAAATATTCCAACTTCAAGAAAAGAAAGAAAGAGAAGAGAGAGAGAGAGAAAAAAAAGAACGAAAAAGAGAGAGAAAATATTTATTTAAATAGTTTTTGGGCAAAACAAGATTGTGAGTTGAGTGAATATTTATAAACACTTGTTTATAATTTTCTCTTTACAATAAAATATCTGCAGCAACTTGAACACATAATTAGTCGAACTCCATTATTAATTGTATGTGCAAATATTCTATATATATTTTATTTCTTACAAATCTGATTATAATTTTCCAGTCCCATCACCATCATTAGTAGTGCTTGATTTTGCATGAGATTGGTAGTGGTAATAATAGAAGTTCTTTCTGAAATCTACCAATTTTTCAACGGACCGGTTAAATCCATTTTCAGTTTTTGTTACCATATTATGTCATTAAGTTTGTTATATTATATTGAAGGGTTGCTTTGAAAATCTAAACACATATCACTCACAATTTTGAAGAGTCCATTAGTAGTGTATAATCAAGTTCAGGTCGAACTCACATTAATTTTCTATTAGCAATATCATGCCCATGACAAGACAAGTGAAAAAAAATAAAGAAGCTACGATTGGACTCGATCACTTTTGGTTGGCATTATTTCATCCCTCATGATATTATAGAAATAGCCGAGGTGGTAGATCGAGCTTGACTCAAAGAAATTTTTATGCTTTTCATGAGCTTGCGTTGTAGAATATTAGCCAAATTAACTGAAAGGGAGAATGAGCAAGACAAAGAAGGACATGCACTCTTATCCACCCCGACAAAGCATAGACACATTTTAAGGCCAACCATCTATCTATACCTAATTAGGGGGCTCACATGCATGATTAAACCTTATTCTTTTGCACACTTGACGATCCCCTACAATACCTTTAAAATGTGTTTAGCATCTTACGATTCTTGTGTGTGTGACTAACTTAGTGATTGGTTGTGTCTGCCATATTTAATTACTATCCAAATTGGGCTCTTTTTCTTTATATATATATATATATATATATATATATCAAAACATTGATGGCCCTCTAAAAGTATTCTCCATGAACACCTAACTGAAAAAGAAACAATATTAGGCACCACATTGAGTGGGTTTTATTGGCCTTTATAAAATTTTCTATTCAGGAGTTTTGGCAATAGGCATTTGATTCACCTATAATAACGGCACGAACCTGGAAACTTTGATGCAACAAATCAATGCCTTTTGCCTTTTGAGATAATTCCCATGCTTGGTATAATACAATATAATTTCAATAATTTTTCCAACATAATTACTTTTTAAATAGGGTCCAGATAAATTTATAAATAAGTCAAAAAGAAAAAAATGTTATTAAGAATGTTTTCATACTGACATGACAATCTAGATTCTCGGTATACCAATTATTGACAAATTATATTTTTTATTTATTTTCAAATTAATAAGTTTCCCTCCATATTACTAGTACTTGTTATAAAAACTATAAAATAAAGCATTCCAGAACTCAAGGGAAAAATAGATTCGCTACTATAATTTACACTTATATCAGGTGATATATAATTAAGTTTGCCCAAAGACAAGATGCCTACATATTCTTCGTTCATCACAAACAATAATAAACAACTGAAGAGCCCATACATCACAAGGCAAACGAGAGGAAGTGCAGTTGCCACCACTTCCAACTATTAAAGCTACTTGGATTTTGTTTTATTTTTCTACCTTTATTGAAACAATTCCCTTGTGTTCTGTGAGAAATTCCACTGACTTCCCAAAATAGAAGTGGTCATCACCTCCACACAACAACACTAATTACCTTTAATCAACTTTAATTAATTTATCAATATATCAAAAAAATAAAATAAAAATTAAGGCATATCCTTAACATGATTGAATACAAGTGGGCCTTAATGAATTATATAATATTTCAAACACTAAATGATTGGGACAAAGATAATTTATTTTCATCACGTAAACATAACCTGTTTTTTCTTGCCTTCATGGCATGACAAGGAGGAATTAATATATGGTTATCTCTTGGCTTTCTCAGCAGAATCTATAAATTTTTCTCAAACTAAGCCTAATATACTTACTGATAAGATTTTTTTTTTCTCTCTCTATTTGCTGTGCTCAACGCTAAATAAACTTTTAGTTTGTCTCACTCGGTAGTGGGAAATTAAGCGTGAAAAGAATACAGAACATTAATTAATTCAAGATTCGTACAAGATTTTTGAACTAGTCAAGCACTAGCTAATTGAACAGCTGAACAAGTACTTCAATCACCGGATAAAGTATGTGCTCCTTAATTTCAGCCCGCACACACATCATATATAAATGGGGGTGAACCAGAAAACCATATTAATTTATACTATTTAAATTATACACAAACATTTTATTTCAGTGGAATTATATATATACTGCTGTCAATCTATGTGTATGCAAAGATTGATCAACTTTGATTGTATATACAGCTAGCATGACTATATATATATATATGTCAAAATATACAGTTAGGATGGTAAATATACAATCAGAAACAAAATTGGACAGCTCACACAAACTACAATACAATTGCAGAAGGCTTTAATTCCAAAAGCAAAACATATCATTATTATTAAGATCCATATCATAAATATGAGGAATCATATGACTTTAGGTTAAGTTCTATATGGTAATTAATAATGTAATATACCAGTGAAAACAATATATCTCTTTAAATTCTCAGTTCCTCAATCATCATCAGATTGATTAATTGATTAGTCACTCACCATATCGCCTTAATCGTCTGAGATTCATAACCGACCTTGTAGAAAAAAAAATGTTACTAGGATAAAAAATGGAAAGAGATAGAAGAAAAAGAATTGGAAGCTGGGGGAAAAGAAGAATATATAGAAAGCCAGGATATATATATATATATATATATATATATATATATATATATATATATATATATATATATATATATATATATATATATATATATATAACATTAATTCCAAAACACAAACCATGAAGCTTAATTAAAATTTTCTTTTACAAGAATAATTCCTCTGTTGGTAATCAATCATTGATCCACGCTTACAAGAACACAAATGAAAGAAATTAAATATGGAAAGAAAAAAGAAAGAAAAATCCAATCACCAGTTAACTAATTTGATACACAAACTCTTCTCATTCTATTTTTTATCATCCCTTTTTTTTTTCTTTAGCGACCAGAATTAGGAGGAGAGTACTCACAAACTACTTCAGTATTCACTTCCCTTCTGTGAAAGTTCCTGTGGCAGCCACAAGCAGCACATGTAAGTGCCCCACCAGCACCTTCCCCTGTACTAGCCATGAATTCCCTGCAACCATCAACAGCATACCCTCCAATATTTGCTGCATGATTCTTCTGGCACTCACCATATCTTATGTTTCTCATCACTGAAGATGAAGTGTTGGCCACACTTTTCACCACCACCTGTCTCTTCTTCATGCTTGACCACACAAACCCTAATCAACTTGATCTAAAATTTGTCTATATTTGACTTACTGTTAATGTGTATATTTTGGGCTCCAATCAGTTTATTGTTTCACCCACAAATATATGTAGCCCCAACAAATCAGATTGCTGGATGATGATTACACTAGAGATAGCTCTAGCTCTACTTATATACACATATGAGTCAGTGCTTGCTGGTGGTGACTAACCCTAACCCTAGTGTGTGTTTGTGTAAATTTGTGAGTGGCTTGTTTGGGTAAAGCACTAGGAACAAAAGATGGAAATAAAAGGTCATGATGGTTCTTGAGGTATTGAGCAGCCTTATTTTACCAACTTTTTGGTGCTCATGTATTTCAACTTGGGAGTATAAGGACACGCACATGGGAACACTTGGTCCCTAAAGTATTAAGATAGGGACTTACATGATCAATTCTAATTAAAATTACATGTATTGTATTTTTACCTCTCACAACTATATATGAAAACAATGGAAAAGGAAGATGAGATGACGAAAGAGAGAATAATACACATGTTATATTTTTATTCGAGAACAAGATCACTAGCATGTACACAACTTTATCCAATTAAGTTTTTTTTTTGTCTAAAGTATTATTGTTTTCTTGGCCAATGAGGGCACAACACGTCATCCCAAGAGGAAATGGTGGGGTTCTTAGTTGGTTATGATGCTAGAGAAAGGTAGAAGTATGTTTACACAATGATCATCCGTTGCTTTTATAAGTATAAGTGAAAAGTCTCCATACCGCATTGTGGCGCCCTCTGATTGAGAACCGGACAAAACTTAATATGGGAAGTAAAGGAGGGAATACTTGTCCTTACATTAACCATACTACCCTAGAATTGTCTTCTAGAATTGATAGCTCACCTGTCTCAAAAGGACTTTTAAGTCAAAAGAGAAAAAAATGGAAATCAATTTTTTTCTAAAAAAAAAGAAGCTAGCTTGACTATATACATTATATATTTACACATGTAGTTAATAAGAAATTAATTAAATATACGTGGTGATAGTGCAGTGAACTGCTTTTTTGGTCAAACTCATTGATTAAGCTGTTTAAGCAGAGTTACCAACCAAAGGGTAGATGCTAATTTTATATCTGCAATGGGTCCGTTTTGATACTTAAAAGGAAGGTTGCTGTGGCCCTTGCAACTGTGACAACAACTCTTGTCTAATATTACCTAAGATTCTAATAGGGTATAAGACCATTCCCCACATTCATACATGAATGGCCACCCTTTTCTTCTTTCCTTTGGATCAAATCAAGGACAATCATAACTTTTCAAAATTTCAACATCATTGATATGCTCTTGAACTATATATCTGGCCATCATCAAAGCTAGCCAAAACAAAAGTGCACTGTGTATGTCTACACACCACCCGATTCCTTTAATTTTTCTTGTTTTAAGTCATTGCAAGTAAAAGAGGGGAAGATGGTTCATCAAACTTGCGATTTCTCCTATTGAGAAGTTGAAAAGTACGTGTCTCGTTCTTTGCATATATAGAACCTTTGCAAACACACACACACAGATATATATATATATATAGAGGAAGTGAAGAAGAACAAAATAGAGAGACAAAGAGAGTGTTGAAGTGAAAATATGCATTATTTCGAAAGGTTCATATAATTGGCTGGGGTATTAATGGTGGGGGAAGAAGAATAGAAATGCCATACACAAGTTTGATGTTGAAAGGTCTGGATTGTTCACTTAGGCCATGAGTAATACATACACAAGAAGGCACGAGGAGCCTCCACCAACGCCATATCAAAGGGGAGAAATAGAAAGGGACAAGCACACATTGGGGCAATAACATGTGCACATTAGAGTAAAGTGACAAGGGACAAGGACACATGTGCTTGTCAATCAGAAGCGTGCTCAATCGTAGTTTACGTTATATAGGAAGGAATTAATGATTCGTATTTAGCTAATCTCCATTAGGAAAATCAATCAATTAATACCCCCTGATGAATATCTCTATGTAATGTGGGAATTTGGTTTCTTTCAGTTGAGTTGCTATGTGATATTAGGAAATGTAAGTATATGGCTATAACGCTCGATAATTTGATATTTAGGCAAGATAAGCAGTATTATTTAATAAGTATAGGAGAAATATAATTAATGTTATATAGGAGAGATAAAATGATTTAATCTTAATCTTAATAATATAAAAAACAAAGCTAGTATAGAAATAAAACTTACACCAAAATGTTTGACCATTGATGTTACTTTAATCTAATGGTTCAATATCCCCTAATTTAATGTGATGAGTGATAACGGTTAAAGCTATCCTAAATGATTAATCCAATGGCAAGGGAGAGTCATATCGTCCAATCAACTTTAGTGTTCATTTGACGTTTGAAATTAATTAATTAAACATGAAAATGAAATTTCTTTTTAATTTTATGCTTAAAAGTTTTGTCGAGTTATAGTTATAATTCTACAGTAGTTTCTTAAAATTATAAAATAATTGTAGCCTGAGTATTTCTTTTACTGTTTGTAATATCTTAAAAATTGTCAAACTAGGTCTCTAACAATTAAAAGATGAAATTTGTTCAAGTAGACCCATGATTTGACCTATCGGATTTGAAGCTATTAGGTTACATAGTGGATTAAACTCTGTTATTTGTAATATTCCTGCAAGCTAAAGGACAAATTTAGTTATTAGGAAGCATTATAAATAACCTTGTAAATAAAGTAAGAGAAATGATAAATATAGAAGCACTTCCTTTACTCTTCTTCTTCTTCTTCCTCATGGAGGCCCTGGTCCTCGAAACCAGTTCTTGAGTTGCAGACCCGTAACATTTGGTGCTTTCATTGAGCTCCAATGACTGCCTTTCATGGTTGTCATGCCAACCCAAACCATCGCAATCCACGCCACCCGCCAAACCACCTCTCCCCATTACCCTCCATCCGCAACCACCTTTGTCCCTTCCATTTTAGCACACACCTCGCATGGCAGACGCCGAACTTTCTCCCGCTGGCGTGGACCGCCTCAAGGCCACCTTGGCCAAACTTACCCTCAGTCAACTCAACCTCACCGCTGTTGTCGACACCATTGCCACCACCATTGATGACCTTCTTCAGCGACTGAGCCTTCACAATCTCACTCCACATTTTTCATCTTCCATCCCTGCGCAGGCACCGATACCAGTCGCCATCATATCGACTCCGCTCATGTCTACTCCGCTACCTATGCAACAACGCCAATCACCCATGCCGACTCTGTCGCCCATGCCACTTCTGTCGTCCATGCCACCTCCGCCATCCATGTCGACTGTGCCCATGCTCCACACCCATGCAACCAAGTCTCGTACCATCACCAGCTCTGCTTCCCATGCCGACTGTGCCTCCATGTCTTGCACCCGTGCAACCATTCCTTCCACCATTGTCGGCTTCGCTTCCTATGCCTGCTCTTCATCTGCCCAATCTCGGCCTCGTTCGCACTACCATTTCCTTCAACAAGCTTATCAACACCGTTTTTCTTTATGACCATGCAGTTGTTCCTCATGACAAGCCTTGGAAAAATAAAGACATGACACTGTTTGAGATGGGACATGTGTCCTATAGGACTATCATAGCCGCATACAAGCTCCAACCAGTTGCCTTTGCACTATGCAAAACTGCTAAACCAAGTGCAATTCGCCGGAATAGACCTTGAGATCCCGGTATTACTTTTGGAAGTTATTGTTTGAAGCCCCAACACCTTGAGGACAAGGTGTTTTTGATGGGGCAAGGAATGTTAGGATGTGATAAGGAACCAAAGGCAGCAGCAGAGAACATATTCACGAAGCCAGAAACAAGGGTGTAAGCAGAGGTGTAAGAAGTAAACAAAAGCTCAAAAGAAGAATTACGAAACCTTTGTACCTTAAGGATTTCGTATGAGCAGGGTGGCCATCCGGGTAGTGTAATCTTGCTAGAATAAGCTTTGTCTGCCAATAGGGGACAAAGATAACAAACTCTGTTATTTGTAATATTCCTGCAAGCTAAAGGACAAATTCAGTTATTAGGAAGCATTATAAATAACCTTGTAAATAAAGCAAGAGGAATGAGAAATATAGAAGCACTTCCTTTACTCTTTTTCTTCTTCTTCTTCCTCATGGAGACCCTTGTCCTTGAAACCAGTTCTTGAGTTACAGACCCGTAACATAAGCCTTCAATAAGGCCTAACCCCAAGATATATCCAAGGACATATCTATCTAGCATAGTACCATGATTAATCCATACTCATAGACTAGACGATGACCCTAGGTAATATGTCTTGGAAATGCAAGGGAGTCTTTCACTCACAAATTTTATAAATCTATAGCTTCACTCTTGTGCTTTCGATTCATACTTCATCACTCACAATAACGTCTGCTCACTCAAAAATCAGAATTTTCACAATCATCTCATCAGCACACAGTATAGCCCATTCATCAATTCATCGAGAACAAGTTTCAACCAATCATAAAGTACCTACATCTCTATCTTGTAATTTTTATTCAATGACTGAAATTAAACTGCTGGAAATTAAAATGCTGAAATTAAAAAAAAGAAAAAAAAAGAAAAGTCTTGATCAAAATGTGCCACAATCCTGTGTGGGCCTTGGATCCCAAGCTCTATGAGCATCAGTGATGTTCGCAACATAATCATCATCAGCTCTGACATCTGCAACTTCATTATCAACGCCAGAGGTATCACCCCTGCCTGACAGAAGGAAGCTAGACTCCTGGCCAAGCAACCTGGGCTAGGAAGGCCTCTAGCATCATCATTGGCTACTAGAGGGAGAGATGGTGGAGGCTCTACATCAATAGGTATTGTCCATGGTGGAGGCTCTGTAGCATGAGTAAGAGTTGCTTCAACTGAGTAGAAGAGGGAGAAGGCGTGCCGTCTATAGAAGAAGTGGCTGGAGGAGGGATCACCAGAGGTGGAGTTGGTGGAGCGTCTGGAGTGGTTCAGGTCTTGACTCGCCCTAGCCCAGGGAAGACAATGGAAGGGTCTGCTAGATTCATGATTGTCTTGGCTTCATCTTTTTCTAGAAGCACATTCTTTAGGTGTTGCCCAGCAAGGTTAGCTTCTTGCTCAACTTCCTTCACCTTGAAGCACGTCTTGAGATGCTTTATCTCCTCAAACATGTTGAAAATGACCTTTTGGTCTTCCACACTCATCTCTAAGTTGTCATTCCCTATGTCCACAACACACTTTGCAGTCAACATGAATGGCCGACCTAGAATCAAGGGGGTCTCAACATCTTCTTCAATTTCCACGATTACAAAGTCCACCAGAAAGGTGAAGTGCCAGACTTGACCAGCACATCTTCAACTACCCCTGAACGGTCTTGTGATGGAACGGTCTGCTAACTGGAGTATCATCCTTGTAGGAGCTATCTTTAGATTTTCGATTCTTCAGCACATGGACAGGGGCATCAACTTGATGTTTGCTCCTAAGTCAATGAGAGCCTTCCCTACAGACACATCCCCAATAGAGCATGGGGTGGTCAGGCTTCTTGGACTTTTGAACTTGTGTGGTAGCTTCCTTTAGATGCACTGTAATTGCCTTCTACAATTATGCTTTCATTGTTGATATATTTCCCTTTCTTTGTAAGGAGGTCCTTCAAGAATTTGGTATATAAAGACATCTGTTGTAGGGTCTCTCCAAAGGGAATGGTGATCTTCAGCTTCTTGAAGATGTCAAGAAAACCAGTAAAATATTGCTCATTCTCTTTCTTTGATGGCACCATAGGATATGGGACTTTCTTCACTGGGACTGATGGTATCTCCTTTTCAGCCTCCCGAGCTAAATAACTCTTGGTCTTAATGATTAAGACCTTATCACCACTCTCCTTATTCTCATTTTTTTTCTTTTTCACCCTCTTCTCTCTTTTTCTCCTCTCCTTCCTCATCACTCACATCCTCCAATACTCCCTCAATTCTCTTTTCCTTCTCGGCACTTTCCCTCCTAGTGAAAATTACCTTGCACTCCTCCTTGGGATTCTTCTCTGTGTCGGCCATAAAATTGCTTATGGATGTTTTAGCCAATTGCTTAGCTAATTGACCACCCACTTGTACCTCCAGATTCCTATTGGCGGACTCAGTGCTCTTGTGATTTAACAAAGAAACCTGCATAAACCGAGTCAAAGTGTTTTCTAGCTTGGTGGTTCTCTCATACAAATCAAGTCCTTGATTGAGAGGATGATTAGATGAAACTCCTTGATTTCTGTGGAAGTTATTCCCAGGGTGGGATCTCCAACCTTGGTCGTGATTTTGAGAGAAATTTCCCCCCTGATTGTATCTTGGAGGTCCTCCTTGATGAAATCCTTGACTATTCGGACTGGCCATGTAGTTGACTTCTTTGGATGCATCATCTTATGCCATGCACATGCTAGAGTCATGGGCCCCACCATATATGTTGCATCCCCCAATTTGCATGGTTGGGGATGGAGAAGGGTGCACTACATGCAGCTGTTGAGGGAGCTTACTCAAAGTTTGTGTGAGGGTCTCTAATTTCTTGGCTAAGAGCTTGTTTTGAGCTAACAGAGCATCTTGAGAAGTGAGCTCATGAAGGCTTTTCTTTGTGGGTGCATAGGCTCGATCATGGAGGATGGTGAGATCACTGGCTGCCATATTTTCAATCAGCTCTATGGCTTCTTCTGGAGTCTTCAATTTAATCTTTCCATCGGTGAGGCATCCAGGAGCTCCTTGGAATGGGGTCGCAAGCCGTCAATGAATATGTTGAGCTGAACCGACTCACTGAACCCATATGTAGGAGTTTTCCGGAGCAACCCATGGAAGCGGTCAAGTGCTTCACTCAATGATTCGTCAGGGAATTGGTGGAAAAATGAGATTTTCACTTTTACCTTAGTGGTCTTGGACTCTGGAAAGTACTTCTTTAGGAGCTTCTCCACCACCTCTTCCCATGTCCGTAGACTATTCCCTTTGAATGAGTGAAGCCATTTTTTCGCTTCACCGGCCAAGGAGAAAGAGAATAAGTTGAGGTGGATGGCATCTTCAGGAACTCCTACTATCTTCATCAAGTTGCAGATCTCGATGTATGCGGCAAAGTGCACATATGGATTTTCATTTGTTAGGCCATGGAATAGATTGCCTTACATCAGCTGGATGAGGGAATGTGGGTATGTAATGTTGGCCACTTGAACTTTTGGTCTAACCATGTTGGTGAAGTACTGAGGGGTAGCAAAACTAGAGTAATCCTCTAGCGTTACCCTCTGTGAATGGTCTTCTTCCATGATGTGTTCTTTAAGGTTGGGATGTGGGTTGATCATAGGAAAGGAAGATGATGATTCAGAGGATGAGGGTTCTCTCTCTCCTTGATTAGTCTGCACCTATTGTTGTTCTCTCCTTTTTCTTGCAACGTTGTTCCTTCTACGGGTTACTTTAAAGGGAAATTAAAGGGAAAAGTAAGAGGCAAGAAGATAAGAAAAATAAACAATATTTTAAATGCAAAAGATGACTTCAGAATGCAAATGTGTTGGGGCCTAGCATGTCAAAATTACTTGTGATGCAGTGTTAGTAATTTTTCTCTATCTAATGTTATCCCAGTTTCACCCACATATACTATGATACTCTATCTTTGGTTCCCCGCATGAAAAGCCTAGTTTATCTATTTTCTTTCCCAAATTCCTTTGCAAACATAAAATAATAAATTGCATTAAGATTAAAGATGCATAAAATAGGCTAAACAAACATCACTCTATTTCTAGCAATGATTTCATTTAGATGCCCTTTCTCAGTTCTTTAGAAAATAATCATTTTCCAATGCATTACTTCCTAAACAATCAGGAACAATAAAGCACAGAAAAGAACAATAAAAACTGGAATTGCATTAAATAGATTTTAAGGAAGACTTACATTACAAGAGGTTGGCCTACCAGGCTCCCAACAATAGGGGTTTAGCCTCTCATAGTCATGAGAGACTTTACACTTTAGGAGTTGATGTGGATAGAAGAAGAACAAGGATGGTTAAAGGAAGAGAAGGGGAAAATGACTATAGAAGGAGGATTTCCCCTATTAGAGATGCTCAGGCTTTGGATGTATTCATTAGAGAGCTCTGAGTCTCAATTTGTCTTTCTTTTTTGCTTCGTACTCTTTTTATAGAATTCTTCAAGGCTTTTTCTTCAAGATTTTGCATCAATTTTTCCTCCAAAGCACTTGTAATTTCCTTCTTTTGATTCCTGTTGGTAAAAAATTACAATGATGTTAAAATCCTCATTATTTCATTAAAAACAACAGTAAAGTAGAGGAATTCTTATCATTCTTAGCCAAAATTGACTATCAATTAAACCCAAATTTTGCAGTTATCATTTGGATTTTTTGAATTTGTTAATTGTAGGTGTTTGGCACCACCTACTGGAAGATATAATCTACTGTAAACTTTTTAGAATGGTCTTTCATCTCTCTTGGAATCCTTTGGACTACAAACATTATTTTAATGTTTTCCTCATCTTTCTTTTAGTTTTTCTAAGACAACTTTTTGTACTTTTAGTTAACCTATCATGCATTATTAGAGGGTTGGATTGTTTATTTGTTATTTATATATTGTGGTGTTTCAATTTGGTTGGAATTGGAAAGGTTAAGATGGTTTTGATGATATATATTTCAGGTAAGTTCAAGCACCGGTACTGTGATGTGCTGCCTTAGCTGCATTTCCTCCATAACGGGCTACTTCCACTCTAAGTCAGCGAGGAAATTTACGGTGCAAGAGAATATTGTTTTACTTGTATTTGACTTAATTATTTTAGGAAAATAAAACAGTATTGCTGATTTGTTTCATGCTTTTTAAGCATAAACTCTATCATTATGTTTCATTGGTTCACTTTAATAAATTTCTGCTTTAGACTTAAGCCTACTTTTTTAATTTCTGCTTTTTTAGTTGAGCCTGCTTTTTTAATTTCTACTTAATTTAGGATTCAAATCTTACAAACTCCATGGATTTCAGGGCATGGATCTTTAAATTATATTTCAATTGTTGTATCTTTATTTTGTTGGAAGCTGGATTCAATAGGTTCACAATGACCTGCAGGAACTTAGCTCGGGTGATATTGATATGACTCCTAATCTGGTGAATTTTGGCACAAGGTCCTTTGACTAATTTTCCATTACGCATTATAAATAAATTAGAGAAAAAGATTTCAACACTTTGTAAAGTGGGATTGTGTGTGTGATGATGATATTTGGTTTATAATGCCTGTAACTATTTATAGACTTTGGCATCGGGCGTTCCTAAATTGGAATGTGTATTATCGATATAGGGGATCTTTCAATTGAGAAGATCCATCGACTTGAGATGAAGAGAAAGAAAGGTCTATCTATTTTTTTTTAGTTATTCAGTTAAACCAATGATTCGTTATTGGAGCATATAACAACAACCATGTCATCTAGGAAAAGCCATCTTTTTCTCAACAATGTCTTTGTCATTTGATCCAATAGTGCTTTGTTAGATAGGAATAGATTTGATAAATATTGATAACTCTCGAATAGAGTATTAGAACGGAAAAATCCATTAGATAATGAACTATTGATTCTAAGCAATCTCTAACAAATAGTTCGACTAATTGGGATTGTGTGTGTGATGATGGCCAAGCTGTGACATGGGAAGATAAGGACATTCCTCTTTCAATTATTTATGATTATATGACTCTACAATTTGTTTCAAGTAATGATCAATCAATCTGCACTACAATCCTTAGACTGACCAAGGTTGTTTACAACTTCTCTTTGATATGCATTTCTATCTCATTTTTATTTGATCTCTTTATGTTAATTATACCTGTCAAAGGTTTTGACAAATATTCTTCAAGGGAAATGAAGTAGCATTTGACTGTGAATTCTCTGATCATTTAAATCATGCACTTCTTTAAGGTTGGGAAAGTTATAATCATATGCATTATTCCTAATTTCCACTACTTATGTTTTGTGGGTCCATCATTGTATGTTGTTAAATTATGAACATATTGTTAGTATGATAACAGATATACTACAAAATGAAAGTATGGTTTGTCTCATATTGTTATTATGATAACAGATATACTAAAAAATGAAAGTATGGTTTGTCTCATATTACTAAGTATGAGCATCCATGTCAAATGATTGAGTTAAAGAAAAAGGGTGTCTGAAATTTTAAAACCATGTTAGAAGGTCCCTTCTCTCTGTTATCAAATTAAAAGTATCATTTGTTTCATATTACAAAGTATGAGCATCCCTGTCAAATAATTGATTTGAAGAGAAAGGGTGTCTGAAAGAGGAAGAGTTTGTATTAACTTATATATTTGAAATGCATGTTCCTTCTTTGTTAAGAGGATACAATGCTCATGTTCGTCTAGAATTTGATCTCACTGATAGCAGCCTATTTTTCATACTAGCCAATGATTCTAATGAATTCAACCGATTTGTCTTCTTCAAAGTTTCAATTTATTCTTTTTGATTTGATAGTTTAATGTGAAATTATTCACTGGCTTATTTAAATGATTCGTTTAGGAGGCTAGACAAGTTTTGGCACGAAAATTGATGCTTAACTTAGTGGATGATTTGCAACATAACAAACGATTGGTTTTAAATTCCAATTTTGTTGAAGGGTTCAAACATATACTATGTGACTCAAGTTTGGACAAGGTATGCTTCAGTTCTTTTTTTCAAGATTATTCATTTTGTTGATGATGGGTTTTATCATATGATTTCCTTTATTGTACTTTATGTTTTTTTTTATCATCTAGGAATCTGTGGCAAAGGCAATAACTCTGCCTGGCGAGGGAGAAATAATGGACATGATGGGGTTGCAGATCCTTATGTTGTTCATGTTGTTTGAACTTTCATTAGGAAGCAGCTTGCAAGTGAACTGAGATCAGAGTTCCTCAGCAGGCCTATTGTCTGAAGTTGTCTGAGATTATTAAATATCTTTTTCATTGTATCAATCTCCTCAATGCTCACCTTTTTTGCAGTGGAAAATAATAGGAGCACAGAAGAATATGTCTTCAATCACTCAAACTTCTCTAGGCATGCTCTGAAGAATGTTGCTCTTGGTATATACATATTTGTTGCATACTAAGATTCATTATGCATGGTGGTAGCAAGCTCATATTTTTTTAAATAAAAAAAATTATAGCTTATCTTGGATGCCCTCAGGAACAAGAATTCACCAATCTTGTGCTACATGAGTGTAAAACTGCTGCAAATATGACTGAGTAGTTTGCTGCTTTCGCTGCCATAGCCCAGAACCCTGGTAAAACTCAAGATGATGTTCTTACTGACTTTTATGGCAAGTGACAATATGATTTCTTGGTAAATTTTCATCTCTATGACTTTTTTTTTTAAATTATTCTTTTGATGTTGGGCATGTCTCTATATCCATTCGTTTTCAATGTATCCTATGTTATAAACTTTACGTCATATGTTGATGGTGAGACTGGATTTAATTGATGATGCCATTTGATAACAATTTCCAGCATGCTTCCTTTTGATACCTACCCTAGCCTTGCTTAATCTTTTTTGTTTTGGCTTGGCTGGTGGCTATTAAATTCTCGTGTTTGTCTCACCTATATGTGCTTATTCGTTTAGTTTAATTTTAGAAGTTATTTTTACCTATGACTTTATAGTTCCTTTTCCTTTCCAAGTGGCAAACAAATGGTTTGCTCCTTAAGCAATGTGTGGCATTCCTGATAATGTTGAGAATGTGCGAAAACTATTAAGCAACCCAGCATTTGATCTACTCAATTTAGTGCTATGTTAAATTGGTTAAGTTGCTTATCTGTAACCATTACTAAAAAAAGTCTTTTTTACAAGCAGTATCAACGATGATTGCTAGAGAACCGTCATAAATAAAAAGGTGGTGGCATTTTTGTAAATCTTGGCATATGAAACAAAGGCGGTTTTCAAAAGTTGTCTTCAAATGACCTGTTCTAGGACGGTTACTTATAAAACCGTCTTACAATCCATTGTATGAAAAAAGCAATGGCATTTTTGAAATTAAGTGAAAATTATTTAAGACGGTTTGAAGCTACAATCGTCTTAGAAGGAAAGGAGACAAAGATAGTTTTTGAATGGGATTGTCTTTGATTTTTAAATATTAAGGAAATAAGTTAGACATTGTCCTCGATCTTGCGCTCATCACCCTCATTCACAAATCCTTCATTCTGGTGCTCATTGTTGTTCTGTAAAATGAGCTAGGAATCCCTCAATGTAGCTCACGTTATGGCCTACCTCTAGATCCTGTCGTGGCCTGACTCTAGTTCGTGTCGTCGCCTCACTGTACCTCATGCCCTATCCTCATTGTCGCGACCTATAACTCCGCGTCAGTGTCTTGATTCAGTGAGCTTCCCTTGCTCTTTCCTTATGTGTTGTTTCCTTGTGTAACGACCCGCCTCGTCGCTATGATATCACAACTCTAAATCGTGAGATTTTCAATTTTTAAATGAAAACTCCGTTAATTTGCTTATGAAAAATTAAAGTAAATTTTTTTCACGATATACATTCCTAAACAACGCACCATTACTTAAATGAATATATATATATATATATATATATATATATATATATATATATATATATATATATATATATATATATATATATATAGGAATAGTAACTCAGTACACATCATTCACATAATGGAAAGTAAATTTGTTCATACATATACCTAAATCTGTGATTTACATCCTCAATTAAAAAAAAAAAAGAATTATGTAACCAGCTACAGAGGAGTTAATTAACAAAACACAACTCTCTCCCAAAATGATCCCAACGTCATCATGTTGGGTTGACGGCTCCACAAAAAAATCTTACTTCTCGTACTGTACTGCTGTCATTCTGATCCCACGAACAAAGGTTCGCGATCATCACAGGTACCAACCACACGGTACACAAATTGCGAGGGGTGGGTTTATTATAAAAGAAGTTAATACAAAAATCAAATAATTATAATTATTAAGAAAACATTATCAAATACCATAAACATACACAAACATCCATTAGTCCAACATACACTCAACAAGTATTCATCATCCGTCCATAGTTCCAATCAATCATGCTCAGTATGTTACATGCACCTGACCTCAACTCTCAAATGCAATGTGGTACCATCCCCGAGGAAATAGCCTAAGCGTGTCTACACGACACTCTCACTTAGGAAAACTAGGCAGTAAGTGTCGAGGTCACCCTGTCGTGCACATGCAACTCCCCCCTCCACGGTGATCAGCCTGAGTCTCAAGGGAGTTTCAAACCAAGTGACATGTCCCCAAGTACAAGTATTTTTTCTCATGAAAAACTACGAGTACTTACTGACAAAGTTTGTACTATTCCCATGCAATATGAAGTATGAAACATGAGCATCATCAATGCACTGACCATGGATAATTAAAGATTCTAAGCCATCCCCTTCTCTCTCCAGGAATGCTTAAAACTCTTTAAAACACTATTTCCCCCTCTAGGGATATCCAACATGGTCACCACACCACCCATGTACATACACAACATACATCATCAACATCAACATCAACATCATCTCATTTCAACATCATCATCAACATCACAAGTAATCACATTCCACATACGTACATATAAATTCATGTCCGAGATTCACATTCCCCAGGTCTTCAGGCAACATAAACCTCATACAACAACAATCTATAATACTTCGAGACTCATATTTTTTTAAGGAAAATTCTAAATTAAAGAGGAAAACTATAGTATTCAAAACAAACTCTTATGTCCATTTAAAATTTAATAAAGAAGTAAATAGAAGAACAAATATAAAATTTTGGGCAGAGTCTCCTCTATATTTAAGACTTTTCCCAAAAATTCCAATCAATACAACAACAACATCATTGACAATTTATATCATCAATAACAAACCTATCACATCCCATTAGTTAAAAACACAGTTTTTCTTGAAAACCAACATGCACATCAATAACAAATATATCACATCCCATTAGTTAAAAACACAGTTTTTCTTGAAAACCAGCATGCACAGGGACAAACATACATCCCCATAATTGGGTTCCCTGACCCCAACTATGGTATCAAAAACAATAAACTCCCCTCACCTATCTATATCTCTCTCTTAGTTCCTTGCAGCGTTGCTCTAAGATCTCTTAGGTTCACGTCCGTTCGTCCAAACGCTGAGCTCTATATACCAAATCAAAGATAATTCAGTATAGATTTCAAATACAAGGTTAATATTAACTTTTGGGGGTCAAATACCCATTCAATTTAAAAAGGGACTAAAGGGGTGTTTTGAGATTCATATCAAAGAGATGTCATTTTGAAATTCTGATCACGCCACTGTGACCAGGGTTCAACAAATGTTACAAAAACAAAGTCTATTTTATAAAATGACAACTTTTACAATGTCTCTTTTTCAGGGGGTTTTCAAAGGAAGTGTAAAAACATCCAATAATGGTTCCCAAGTCAGAAGAGATGCAAAAATAGGCTCAAATCGACAAGGAGAAGGCTTAGAATCACGGTTACCTCGAAGAAACCGTGAAGGAAGGATTGGAGGCTTTATTCTCTACCGAATCCTCATGTTGAGTTTTGAAGATTCTGCTCCGATTAAACTGTTCTTCTCCGTGCGGTGATCCGACGGCAAGCAAAGGCGGCTCGTGGCGGTCATCGGTGGTCAATGATGGTGGAGGAGGAGCTTGGGGATGTTGGGGGAGGGTTTAGGGGAAAACAAGGAGGAAGAAGATGACTCTTTTAAGCTGTTGGACGTATTTGAAGCTTGCAACACTCGCTCAAGCGAGTTTGGCTTGCCTGGGCGAGCAGATCCAGCTTCAATTTTACTGCTTCGGTTGAAACAATAATATATCACACTCAGGATGTTATATTCCAAATCCCAACGGTTAGAATGTGTATCATTGTCTTAGGAACCTCCAGACAAAATTTGAAGACAATGCAACGGTTAACGAATCCAGGATTGCGATTTTACTGAAATAGGTTAGGTAAAATTTGAAATCTCATAATTTCAACTTAGCTCAACAAAACTCCACATAATTCAACATCCACATCAAGAAATTCACACATGACTAATTCAAGCCATACCTCAACTCATTCAAGTCAATCATATAGTCAAATAACACAATAAATACAATTAAACATCGATTTATAATTAGTAATATTTCAGGGTGTTACACTTTGCGTCAGTCTTACACTCTGGTGTTGTTTCCTTATGTGTTATTTTGGAGTTTCTTCACTCTTACAAAGGAGATGGGTCGTGCCTGACAATCTTAATAAGTCCATCTCCATCAATAAGTCAATACCATAAATTGTAGGAACTCAATCCCTTCAAGTATACAAGTGTCGACAAAGAAGAGGAACACTAATACACAATGTTGATGATGTAAATGATTGCTCTGGAATTAAAAGAGACATATACTCTACTTTAGTCCTGTTGTTTAAATCTTTCTTTACACTTAGATTCAGCATTATAGGCGACTAGATTCGAGGATGTATAACAGTTACATCATAATCTCCCTGGTGCAGTGAAATATGAACAATTCCTCTGTTATTTGTTGTTGCAATATTAGGCCCAGTTTCACACTCCTAAATCAGCTTGTCCACAACATCTCCAGCTGGAGTGTTTTTGAAAGTCTCATCAGTTAGAGTCGTGCCGTTGAAACCAACTTGAGCTGGACCAAAAAACATTATAATCCCTTCAACAGTAGGATAAGAGTATGTCTCTCTTAGTATCTTTTTCAAGTATTGTGCCTACTCTAGAAACAAGAATAAGAGAAAAGTAAAGGGAATGCAGTTAGTCACATGATATATTGAGATTTCTTTGTTTTTTCTTTTTTTGTAATTGATAAAAAAGACAAAATTGGTGTCTTTTGCATTAAGTGGCCTTTTAGAAGAACTTGTGAAAATAATTTGATCAGTTTAATTTCCTAATACTTCAAGTGAAAAGATTTTTATACTACGAACTAACCAGAAATCTTCCTATGATTTTTAAGATAACTATTATAAAAGTACCATACATCATAGTTTGAGATTGTAGACGGCATAAACAACGTTTACACTGCTTGTACATTCTAATTTGATACATATAAGCTTATTTTCATGAAGTTTTTGATAGAGTTTAGCAAAATAAACTAATAGTACTAAACAAATTTACAACATGACTTATTGTGTCATACAATATACTACTGAAGTTTCTGTTGTAAGTTAAAAATAAATGTTCAAGAAGGAGAAGTTTATTAGAATATTTTCTGAAGTTGAGGAAATACCTAACTAAGAACCGGATCCACACTTGGTTCTGTGAGCCAAATTGGAACTCCAGTTGTAGCAAGAAGATCAAGACCTAAGCACCAAAAGGATTTTGGGGTCTTTCGGCATGGGTCTTGCAATGGCTATGCACTGCTTTTGTCGTCCTAACAATTGTGTGCCTTTTTCTCCAACATTGGTGTCATAACCATTTGGAAGAGAACCTATAAACTCTTGTGCATTGGTTGCTTCAGCTGCTGCAATTATCTCTTCCTCTGTGGCACCTCCCTCTTTGGCATAAGCTATGTTGGCACAAATGCTTTCATTGAAAAATATAGGCTCTGCCAAACAATTACCAAATCATCCACCTAGGTTCAAGGCAAAACATTACAGGAGTTTCTAACATATTAGCCTACAAAAACAATATCAGGAGAGAAACAAAAACTAATAAAAATAAAATGATAAACCTGTAAAAATTCTAAAATTAAAACATATGTTTCCCATACACAACTATCTATTTGGCCTCCTCCCTTTCCCTGTACAATTTAATGTATAAAGGGTTATAGTCTTCAGTCTTCACCATCAGATTATGTCGTTTAAGTATATAACCTCCTCTAAATTTATCTTCCTACTTTCAGTCTTTAAGCATTTTGAGCCATTAGGACGTTACCAGCTTCCCACTGATTTGGCATATCATGTCGAAAAAGGGCAATGAGAACCATTACGGCAATCCTTTGGAGTTCCGAAGTATATGCAAGGTTTCTTGCTTTTGAATTTCACTTCCCATGCGACCGTATCAAACCTTGTAAATTCTTAAGACTCTTCTTTCCTTGCTTATGAGTACCATGTTCTTTAACCAGGCATATGTAATAGTTGACATCTTTGACAGCACCACTTGTGGTCGACTGCATCTGTTTTGCAACTGCATGCATGTATGCATAAGCAGAAGGCACAACCAGTGTCTTCAATTCACTGGAGGAAACAGAAGCCAATGGTAAAGCTTGATTGTTAGAACATGAAAATAGTAACTGATTACCTTTTTTGCTGGAATGATTATTCACTAATCTTTGAAAATTTGAATATGAGGCCTAGTTGGGTAATTAAAACTGACATGTTGAAGTTCAATATCAGTAGAAACGTCTTCTAATGTTCTACCCTCATTGGTGCTGGAGTTAATGGTAGGCTTACTGTCAAGAATTTTAAATATTGAAGTTGCGGAATCTTTGGCCTTGTTAGTGTTTGGTGCTACGACAATAGTCTGGAAATGCCTATGTCTGTGATTGCTAAACAAAACAAGACCTGCACAAAATTTCTGGTGAGAACTAGATCAAAACAAACATCAAATAAAGATAGATCATCCCAAGGCTGTCATTGATTGATTTCACCTTGAAAACCTCTGGAAAGTTGCTTTCCCAAAAATAGAGAAAGAATATATTTATTTTTTCCTTGTTTACAATGTAACAGAGGAACGCTATATATACTCAATACATGAAGCTATTTTTGGTAGAAAAATATAATCACACTAATTCAGGCTAGAATAATTCAACAAATATTCAATGATATAAATTGGGTAACAAGAATATTATTGTTTCCTGTTATTCCTCTTTGACAGCTCACATCAACACTCCCCCTCAAGTTGATGCATAGATATCTTCAATGCCCAACTTGTCAAGTGAGTTGTGAAATATTTTGCTAGAGACAACCTTTGCAAGTATATCAGCTAGTTGATCTTCTGACTTCACAAAAGGAAACTGGATTATCTTGTCTTCAAGCTTCTCCTTGATAAAATGTCTATCCACTTCAACATGTTTAGTGCGATCATGTTGAACTGGATTGTGTGCTATTGCTATGGCTGCTTTATTATCACAAAACAGATCCATTGTATCTTGAGCTGAACACATGACTTCTTCTACTAACCTTTTTAACCAGAGAAGCTCACACACTCATTTAGCCATACCTCTAAACTCCGCTTCTGCACTAGATAGAGCAACCACCTTCTGTTTTTTACTCCTCCAAGAGACAAGATTTCCTCCCACAAATGTGAGGTAACCTGATGTGGATTTTCTATCAGTAATACTCCCTGCCCAATCTGCGTCAGTATAACCTTGAATGTGCTGATGCTATTTTTTGCAAACATTAGTCCTCTCCCTGGTGAAGATTTCAAGTACCTTAAAATCAAAAACACAACATTCATATGGTCTTCACTAGGACAATGCATAAACTGACTCACCAAGCTCATTGCATAAGAAATATCTGGTCGTGTTTGTGATAAGTAAATTAGTTTTCCCACTAGGCGTTGATATCTCTCTTTATTGGGAGGGGTTTGATCTGGAAATTCTCCTAAGCCATGGTTTTGTGTGCCTGGTGTATCAGCCAGTCTGCAATCAAGCATTCCAATTTCTGATAGTAAGTGAAGTACATACTTTCTTTGTGATAGAAATATGCCTCATTTTGATCGAGCTACTTCTATCCCCAAAAAATACTTCAACCCTCCAAGATTTTTCATCTCAAACTCAGTTGCTAAATGCTATTGTAGTCTAGAGATTTCCTTTTCATCATTCCCTGTAATTATCATATCATCAACATAGATTATTAGAGCTATGACCTTCCCTTGTTGATGCTTCAAGAAGAGAGTATGATATGAATGACTTTGTTTGAAACCATGTTTCCTCTTTGCAAAGCTAAATCAACCAAACATTGCTCTAGGGGATTGTTTCAATCCGTATAATGCCTTTTTTAGATTACAAACCACACTCCTTTGTGTAGAGGGAACAAAACCAGGTGGAATGTCCATGTACACTTCCTCTTCAAGGTCCCCATGGAGAAAAGCATTTTTTACATCAAATTGGTACAGCAGCCAGTCCATGTTTGTAGCAAGTGATATTAATACTCTTATGGTGTTCAATTTTGCTACTGGAGAGAAAGTTTCTTGATAATCAATTCCATACGTTTGAGTGAATCCCTTTGCGACAAGCCTCACTTTATATCTTTCAACGATCCATCTGCCTTGTATTTGATAGTAAACACCCATTTACATCCCACTATTTTCTTCCCTTCTGGTAATGGCACAAGTGACTAAGTGTTATTCTCTTGTAACGCTTTCATCTCTTCCTCTATTGCTTGGATCCACTTTGGATTTTTCATAGCTTCATTTACTGTATAAGGGACATCGTCTGCCGATAAGTTATAAACTAATGCCTTAAGGGGTTCAGATAATTTATGAGTTGAGACATAATTGGCAATTGGGTGCTTTGACTTGCTAGTTCCATGATCCGATGAATACCGATTAGGAGGTTGCCCTCGATTATGCCTGAAAGGTAATTTATAACCAACAAAAATGTTTTGAGGAGTGTTTAGAACTTGTACCTCAGAGATATTCTCAGGAGATTCTGATTGTGTCACTGTTAAGTCATGGAAGGGTTGTTCACTTTCAGTTTTTGCTTCAACAAGCAAAGGTTGTTCACTTTCAGTTTCTGCAGATTCTTCAATTTTTGCTATAACCTGCTCATTATTTTCAACATCTTTAGTTTCTTTTCTTTGGTCTATCAATATTGTCTCTAATTCTCACAGCTGAACCTCCACCCCTACATCCTTTGAAGCTTTAAAACCTGACCAATCTTCCCAATTCTGCTCTTCACTCATCATCTCCCACTGACGAGAGGAGTGGGAAGATTGGAAAGTAAAGAAATTCTCCGATTCAATAAAGGTGACATCCATGGTTGTATAAAGATGCCTTGTGACTGGATCATAACAACGATATCCTTTCTTATGAGCTCCATAACCAAGGAAAACATAACGAACAACGCATGGATGTAACTTCGTTCGTTGATTTTTAGGAATGTGAACACATGTAACACAACCAAACTTTCTTGGAGGAAGCATGAGAACAAATGGTAATGTCACATGTTTTGCTAGAACTTGAAGTGGAGTCTTATATTCAAGACTTGAGATGGCGGTTGATTCATCAAGTACACAACAGTCACCACTGCATCTATCCAAAAATGTTTAGGTACATATGCTGCTGAAAGAAGAGCTCGAGTGATTTCTAAGATATGTCTATTTTTGCGCTCTGCAACACCGTTTTGTTGTGGTGTTTGAGGGCAAGATGTCTCATGATGCAAACCATGTTCCTTAAAATATTTGTTAAATTTTTCATTATCGTAATCCCCACCATTATCAGACCAAAGAATTAATAGTTTACCAGAAAATTATGTTTGAATCATATTATGGAATGATCTAAATATCTCAAATACTTCATGTTTATGCTTTAGCGAATATAACCAAGTCATTCGTGTACAATCATCAACAAACAAGATAAACCAACGAACATCAGAAGGAATATTAATAGGGGTAGGACCCCAAACATCAGAATGAATGATAGAAAAAGGCGTATCACATTTATTCAAACTAATTGGATAAGGTACACGATGACTCTTAGCTTGAATACAGGCTTCACACTTGAAGTCTGATTCACTGACCTTTGTAAATAGCTCTGGAAATAAATAACTCAAATATCGAAATGACGGATGCCCCAACCGGTTGGGCCATAACCAAATTTGTCTTTCCTTTACTCCAATAGAATGCACATTATTTGCTCTACCATAACTGAAATAATCTAGGTTATACAACCCTTCCCTTTTAGTACCACAACCAATAATCTCCTTGGTTAGAATATCTTGAAACAAACAAAAGTTGGAATACATTACAACACAACAATTCAACTCCTCAGTCACTTGACCAATAGATAACAATTTGTTAGAAAGTGATGGAACAAGTAAAGTGTTTGGTAGAGAGAAAGAAGGAGAAAAATCAACTATTCAAGCCCCTATCACTAGATAAGTTACTCCATTGGCATTGGCAGTGCATATCCGCTTTGGTTGAGAGATTTTAGAAAATTCATGTGGATCAAATGTCATGTGGTCAATTGCTCCAGAGTCGATGATCCAATTATCATGGTTTCCCTTCTTAAGTATGAATAAGAAGAACCTTGGTTACCTGAATCATTTTGAGAAGCATGGCATCCAGGTGATTCTTATTGTGTGATAAGAGATAGTTGAGGCTCTACGCTTATAAGGGTTGCATGACCAGAATTGTTTCCTCCACTTGATTCATGTTTTTTCTTTTCCTTGAGTTCATGCCACCAATCTGGATAACCATGTAGTTTAAAACATGTTTCTTTGGCATGTTTCATATTTCCACAATGTTTGCATCCTTCTTCTTCTCCTTGTGATTGAGATTTGGTAGTTGGCTTGCCATTTAAAGTCATCTGAAGAGATATGCCCTCTCCTTGAAAGCATAGCACCTCCTGATGCAATATCTTCATTTACTATCATCACAGATTACCTTAAATCTTCTCTTAGGACCAATGCATAAGCTTGTTCCACCGTTGGGAATGGTTGCATCTGAAGTACATCCACTCGAATCTTGTCAAGACGATCATCAAGCCCATCTAAGAAGGTATAGACTTTGTCTTCTTGCAAAATTAAATTATATCTCTGAATATCGGCATCACATAGCATAGGATTTGGTCGACAAAAATCGATCTCTCTCCATAGTCCTTGTAGGTTGTTATAATATGTTTCAATAGATTTGTCGCCTTGTTTGAGTCTGGTCACTCTTCTTTTGAGATCATATACTTGTGATGTATCACCGCCATTAAAGTATGTTGTAGCAATACTATCCCAAACAGCCTTAGCCATCAGAAATCTAATAAAGTTGCTCACCAACTTTAGATCCATAGAATTGATGAGCCATCCCTTCACCACTGCATTTTTTGTTCTCCATTTTTTGAATGCAGGGTTTGTTTGTGGGGGTTCAGGAAGATCTCCATTTATATATCTCAATTTGTCTTTGCCTGAGATATACATCTCAACAATTTGGGACCATAGTGCATAATTGGTACCATCTAATTTGATTCCAATTTGTATTGCTACTTCAGAACTTGAACTTTGACTTTGTGTTTGGTTGAGATTCAATGCTTGAGTCATCCTTGTTGTAAGTTTTGCAAGGAGTGAATTCTCCTCTTCCTGTTTCAGCACCCCTATTGTAGGTGTTTCCATTTTTCTCTCCTTTCCTATGGATCTAGAACTCATGCTCTTGATACCATGTTAAGGAGGAGACAAAATAGAGAAAGGATATATTTATTTTTTCCTTGCTTACAATGTAACAGAGGAAGGCTATATATACTCAGTACATGAAGCTATTTTTGGTAGAAAAATATAATCACACTAATTTAGGCTAGAATAATTCAACAGGTATTCAATGATATAAATTGGGTAACAAGAATATTATTGTTTCCTGTTATTCCTCTTTGACAGCTCACGTCAACAACCAAATCATGTACCACTGACAAGCCCCAACTTAACACCTTGTTTTTCCGACTCTAAACATTTCTTCCTGTATATATCCATTACCTTTGATTCGGCACAAAATGATGCAATGGTTTTGATGATACCAACAACATCGTTTGCCACTTTACTTGCCTCTTCATAGTTTTCCTACACAGCAGAAAAAATATTCTCATGATGTTTATAATGCATAATTTCATTAATGGAATTGAGAAAGTTGCAACTAAGGCTAACCTTGACATCTCCACTGAATCCTTTAAGAAACTTCATCTAAAAAATGTTCATGAGCACGCTTTCTTAGAGTACTAGTCAAGCAATTAAAATGAAATAAGTTTTATTAGAAAATGTTGTCATAAACCTACACCACAATTTTAATACATTTATGACATCTAAGATTTTGCAATGAAGCTTCCAGGAAAAACTAAATTTCGAACTACAGGAAGTAGCCACCTGGTCCTCACCTTTGTTAGTTCCACAAGTCACTTGATTCCCCAAAAGTTGCACTAGTTTCCACATCAGTGCATTCGCCACTAGTATACTATCCTATGAACATACATACCTTTAAATATATGTCAATTAATTGTCTTGTCAACCAACTGATTCAAGAAATTCTTAGTGTGTTAAAAGAATATGCATGGTACAATTCTATAATAGGAAGTCATCACAGTTTGTTGTGGGTTCATTTCATAAGGCTATAATAGGTTAGATTGTTCCTAATATTGTATTGTTTTACTACATGTTATGATTATTTACCCCATCGTCCTTGCAGAATATATCTGCTCTTTAGAACAAGTTATTGTTGGTAGCGTTTACTGAAACATTGGTAAGTCCCTCTATTATCTCTATTCAAGATTTTCGTATTTTTTTCTTATGTTTTGTCTGTTGTCCAACATAATACAATAGAAATTTGTCAGACAAGTTGAATAATTGGCTGACACGTGTATCTGAAAAACCTAGTCTACTGGTATTTAACAACTATTACTTTGAAGTTAATATTTTTCATTTTTACACCTATCAATAATTACAACTACATTTTTTTTTCTTTTAAATCATCATTTCCCCTTGTTCCTTGTGACTCATTTGTCTGACTATTGGCTGATGAGTGGAATATGGGCTTGAATTATCAAAAGTTAGTTTTTTCCCACTAATTAATGTTTTCACCATCTTACAAATTCTAACTGTGAACATGCTTTGTATTGCACATAGAACAAAGCTAAAAAGCCTTCATTGAAAATCGGTTCATTTTTTGTGCATTTGAAGGTGAAAAGTAGTTGACCTCAAGTTCAAATTCATGTTGATTCACATTTGATCGATGAAGATAGTGTTTTGACTAAAGAAGATTTAAGGAAACCCCAGCTGCCACCTAGTAAGGAAAAGTTTTTATTCATCTATTTGTCAACTAGCATTCTATGTGACATTGGGCTCTTAGCTGAAATGTTTATGCTATAGGTGATTGGGAAATTGGGAGCACAAGATAAGCCTGGAAAAATTGCACCTGTGGGATAGTTGAAGAAGAGGAAAAAGTATTCAACTTAGGATCGATAATAGAGCAAATTAATAATCCTCAATCAGCTTGTGCCTTTGTATGCATTTGCTTTTTCTTTTTTCTTTTGCATTATGTAGTTTGCTTATGCTTTCTAAGGATGTCTTTAATAAGAATTCCTTTTTTGTTTTTTCACATTTTGCCTTAAAATATGTAAGGCTATGTTCAATAATAATGTTTAAAATTCATATGGTCTTTAAACTTATCATAACGCAATTGAGATTGGTATTTAAAATCATGGTTGTACACTATAGTTAGGTAAAAGCACATTGGTGTTTCAATTTGTCTACCTTAGTCTTTAATCTTTAACATATGGTTTTATTTTTTGTAGGTACAACTTCTTCACTGAAAGTTAGGAAGTTAAGTCTTCTTTTACTACTAGTGTAATCAAGTCCATAGTTTTGTATACTATAGCACTCCATCATCGCACTAGTTGTTGTTGTTAGTTAGTATCTTTCAAGGTATGTATTTGTTTGTGACATTGTTGTGCTTATTACATGGTTGTTGATATATGATTATTGTTGTATATTACTAGTTATGTGCATTGTGAGAGAATCTTAGTTTCCCGTTTGAGATTAAATACATTGATTAATACGGGCAGTTTGGATTAATCAATGTATTTAATCTTGAATTGTCCATTTGGATAGTTTGGGAGGAGTTATTTTTATAGTAGATTCATATGTATAGGTAAATTCTCTATTCTAAGATCTAAAGAAATTTCGGTATAGTGCACTTCACTTTGTTCTTCGGGTGCATACTTGATTGTGGTGGATGTGGAACATGTCACTGCTTTCATGTTGTGTACTTGGAGATCAATGCGAAATACTGCCGAAATTTTGTCAAATCTAAGAAAAGAGAGTTAACCTTTTCGTATGAATCTACTATAAAAATAACTCTTCCTAAATGGGATAGTGACACACCTTTAATGAAAAAAGTGAGGTTTTCATTCATTTCAGATAACTTAATAAAGTGTGACAGCAAAGGGGAAACATGGATAGAAGTTGGATGAAAACATCACGCATCATCGATGAGTATGAGGATGGGGTAGAACAATTCCTACAATTTACTGAACATAATGCATAAAGTATGGGTGAAAATTTTTTATGTCCATGTGTTAAATGTGTGAACAGGAGGCGCCACTCAGTAAATGACATAAGATCACATCTTATATGTCACGGGATCATTCCGAATTACACAAAATGGATATGGCATAGGGAATTGCCAGACATACCAATAGTCTCTCACACTAAGGCGGTTCATCAACACACTGGAGATTGCATAGAAGACATGATTCGTGATCTTGGACAAGACTATTTTTAGCAAGCACATGCACCTTTGTATGAGAAAATAGAAAGTGTTTCAAAGAATCCATTGTATTCAGGGTGCACAACTTTCACAAGGTTGTCAGTGGTGTTAGCTTTGGTCAACTTGAAGGCAAGATTTGGGTGGAGTGACAAAAACTTCACTAAATTGTTTGTGTTATTGAAGAAAATACTTCCTGAAGAAAAAACATTGCCGAAAAATCACTACGAGGTGAAGAAAATTTTATCTCCTATGGGAATGGAGTACCAAAAAATTCACACATGCCCTAATAATTGCATATTGTATAGAAATTAGTTTGCATAAATGCGTAAGTCCCTCACATGTGGGGTATCACGGTACAAAGTGAAGGATGTCAAATGCAATGATGACACAACCACAAACAATAGTCGTCCAACAAAGGTGTGCTAGTATCTTCCACTAATACCAAGGTTTAAGTGATTGTTTGCTAATGGACATGATGCAAAAAACCTCACTTGGCATCCATATGACAGAAAAGTGATGGATTTCTCTGACCTCCGGCCGATTCTCTGCAATGGAAGACAATTGATTTTTTATATTCACATTTTGGGGACAAGCCAAGAAACCAACCTAAGGCTTGGTCTTACTTCAGACGGAATGAATCCTTTTGGTAACTTAAGCACAAACCACAGTTCATGTTCTGTTTCGCTGATGATTTACAACCTCCCTCCTTGGTTGTGCATCAAGCGAAAATACATTATTTTGTGTATGATGATAGTGGGTCCAAGGCAGCCAGGGAATAATATTGATGTGTATCTCACTCAATTGATTGAAGACTTGAGAAAATTGTGGAAATATGGGGTTGATGTCTGGGATGGGAATCTCCAGCAAGGCTTCAGGTTACGTGCAATGGTATTTTGTACCATTAATGACTTTCTAGTATATGAAAATTTGAGTGGATACAGTGTCAAAGGACATCACACATGTCCTATATGTGAGAAAAATACAAGTTTCATCCAACTAAAACATAGAAAGAAGACAATATATACTAGGCACCGAAGATTTCTCAAACCTTATCACCCGTATCGTCGATTGAAGAAAGCTTTTAATGGAAGCTAGGAGAATGAAAGTGCACCAAAACCATTAGATGAAAACCAAGTTTATGATCGGGTGAAGGACATCATAAATATCTTTGGGAAGACCCAAAAGAAGCCATCATCTGAGATGCACATATGGAAGAAAAGGTCAATATTCTTTGATCTTCCATACTGGTCTGACATATGCGTCATTGTCTAGATGTAATGCATGTCAAGAAAAATGTATGTGATAGTCTAATTGGCACCCTTCTTAACATATTAGACACCCTTCTTAACATTAAAGGCATGACAAAGGAAGATTTGAAATGTCGTCAAGACCTGGTTGACATGAGAATACGAGAGCAATTCCATCCAATATCTGCCCTCATCATGTCACACAATGTCAATAACAGAGAAGAGAAGTTTTTATCAATGTCTATGGAGTCTAAAAGTCCCACAAGGATACTCTTCAAATATTAAGAGTCTTATATCCCTCAATGATCTCAAATTGGTTGGCTTGAAGTCTCATGATTGTCACGTCTTAATTCAACAACTATTGGTTATTGTGATTCAGGATATCCTGCCTGACAAAGTTAGGGTTGTCATAACTCATTTGTGCTTTATTTTTAATGTTATATGTAGCAAAGTCATCAACCCTTGACAATTAGATGATTTGGAGAATAAGGCTGCCATTGTCCTTTGTCAATTGGAGATGTATTTTCCTCCATCATTTTTTGACATAATGGTTTGCTTAATTGTTCATCTCGTAAGGGAGATCTGGTTATGTGGTCCCGTTTTTTATGGTGGATGTATCCAGTTAAGCAGTACATGAAGGTGTTAAAGGATTACACCAAACCAAGAATCAATACCGACTAGAAGCTTCTGTTGTTGAAAGATATGTTGCTAAAGAAGCTATTGAATTTTGTTCCCAGTACATTGAAACAGTTCAAGTTGTTGGGCTTCCTGAAACTCGTCATGACCGGACATGGGGAGGTAAGGGTACACGAAGATACAATGTTGTAACAATGATTCGACAAAATGTCTTACAAGTGCATTTGTATATCTTGAATAACACATAAGAGGTTCTTCCTTACATACACACTCACAAAAAGTATCTGACAGCTATTCACCCAAAAATGAACATGATGAAAGTGTTGCAAGAGCATAATAGAACTTTCATAAATTGGTTTAAAGAAATAATCTTCGCTGATGACAGTGCTTCCAAAACATTAAGATTGTTGGTTGTTGGCCTAAATCTTAATGTCCCCACTTGGAAGGGATATGATATCAACAATTATTCATTCTATACAAAGTCATAAGATGATAAAAGTAGTGTGCAGAATAGTGGGGTGAGTGTTGAGGCTGATTTTGAACACTTTTGTAGAGCATCAAATAACAACCTGATTCGAGTCTCAATGCCTTACTTTGGATTCATTGAAGAAATTTGGGAGCTTGGTTATATTCAATTAAGAGTGTCTATTTTTAAATGTAAGTGGGTTAATAGAAATACCGGTGTGCATCGAGATCAATTGGTATTTACTTTAGTAGACCTTAATAAGGTGGGTTACAAGGACAAACCTTTCATTATGGTAGAACAAGACAGGCAGGTGTTTTACGTCCAAGAACCGTGTGATTCAAGATTGTTAGTGGTTCTACGACAAAGACCAATTGGTATCAATGACCACAATGATTATTCAACACTTGACATTTGTGAGACACCTACTTTTTTCACAAAAATGCCTTCTATAATTGAAGAAAATGAGGTGGATGACATATGTGCAAATCACAATGATCATGATGAAGGTTTATGGGAGAACATTCGTACGTAACTGCGTTGTATTAAAGTAATGTTTATCATATTAAATTATTTGTAACCAATTTATTTAATGTGCATATTTACAATTTTTTACTTATATGTTATTTGTAATCGATGTAGATTAATGAATTTCTTTTATTTGCACAAGGTCATGGGAACACCGCCAAGGTCCCCTCCGCATTCAGCTGATCATTCAGAGCCTACGTCTAAGAAGAGTAGACAATCCACACGACTAAGAAGGTTGACTTTAAGAATCTTGCATCAGCCCAAACCAACAATTATAACCTGATGTAAACCCATTTGCACAAGGGTTGAAGATGGATCTTCAAAGGTTTTTCTTTCCTTTTTTTTATGAAATTTATTGAATGAGAGAGGAGGTGACGAGTTTATGGAGGGTTGAATGTAAGGTATTTGGTTCAAAGTTTGAATGTGTTTGGATGGAAAATGAAGATGATAACAATGGTGTTCAAGTAGGATTAAAGAATGAAGGTTTAGAAAGATGAAGAAGGAGAATGAAGAAGGGGGTTGGAAGAATCACTCCTCTGGAATTGGTGTCACACACAAGGTAGTATTCCTTGATAAACCAATTTCTTGAATCACTCAAGTAACTAAGGAGATTCACTCTTACACGTTAGAAGGTGATTAAAAACTCAAATTCAAGGTCTATTTTTTTTATTAGAAAATGTGCAGCCTATAAATAGGAATGACATCAAGTTGGTTACACAAGTGAAATTATCACCAATAACAATAATTGATGGTGTCATTAAACCTAATTAAAACTAGAATTGATAACAACAATTGATGGTGTCATTATACCTAATTAAAACTAGAATTAAGACACATAAACATATGGAAAATTGTGCAACTCCTTGGTCAGCCAAGAGGCAGCCACAATCCTAGAGTTTTCATCTTATTAAACCTTAATTTCTTTAAATTAAAACAAGCCCATAGGTGGTGCAAATCCCAAGAGAATTGACAGCTACTTTAACACAAGTTTGAGCCTTTATTTCAACTAACAAAATGCTAATAAAACCACTCAACAAAAGTGGCACCCTCTACTCTTCTTGGAACATGGTGCAATTAACAATTTGAAGCTTCTCCACTTGTAACTTGGGCCTAAATTCAAATAGCATGGTTAACACTTGTTGAAGAGCTTCCTTGGCCTTCTTTGTTCTAGCCCTTGCCATAGGTCCTCCAAGTCCTTCTAAAGGTTCCTTTCCCTTATTCCTTGCCTTGTCCTCATCATAACCGATCCTACAATTGGGAGAGGATCAAGCCCACAAAAATAGAAGTTCCATAACTGTCTGGGGTTGTAGCTCGAGAAAAGATTCTTATTGTACATAACAATTGGAAATATGTATCATAATCTCTAAAGGACCTAATATGGGATGACATTTTGGTAAGTCCACTTAATAGGGAGGTGTATTTTATTTTTTGTTATCAACACTTGAAAATGTTGACATGCACTAAATGTTACACAACAATATGTTATGCAGACCAAATTTGATATCCCAAAGGCTCCAAATGCCAAGAAGAAGGTCATGTCCATGGTGGCCACTAGATTAAGGTAATTTAAGTCTACCCTGACCACTAAATTTGTGTATGCTGACACTGAGGGTCAAGATAAATAAGAGCATTCTATAAAATATAGTCTAAATCAACAAACTTGGGAGGAATTTGCTGCAAGCTGCAAGACACCAAACTGGAAAGTTAATGTCCATGTCTTTTACTTTAAATTCCAATTCAAATATATCATTTCATTTGACTTAATTAGATGGAAATACTTTATTGTGTATGACAGGAAATTAAGAAAAAAGCACAGAAATTCAAAAATACAATGACTACCCGCACATACTGTCTTGTAGGGGTTATGATTTGCTTAAAAAGAAGCTATTAGACGAGAAAACGATGAACAGACAACAAGATGCAATGTTGAATAAGAATACACCATTCTGTGAGGACCCTCCATTTCCCATTGAAAGACATGTCAAATGGAAGTTGGCCCACACAAAGCAATATGGGCAGATGACATCTCAGGCGACACAAGAAATATCTGATAAAATTATGAGTTCATGCTTAACATATAATTTCAAAAATGTTTTTTTTTTTGTATAATAGCAATTTTATCATTTGATATCTGTGTATGTTGTGCTTGTTATAGGACTCATTACAAGAACAGACAACATAGGGTACCTTTGTTCCCTATGGTCGTGATGACATACTCAATACTGCCATTGGCAAATCGGAGCACCCAAGTCGTGTTCGTGCAGTAAGGTCTGGTATGAAAATTAGTCAATACTATGGAAGGGCACCACGTGGCTCCAACAGTTCCTCTACATCCATCACCCAACAACAACTGGCTGAGATTATTGGAAGCCTTAAGGAAGAGTGGAGGAATGAGTTGGAACAAGAAAACAAATGGAGCATAGAGAAAATGAAGCAAGAGTTGAAGCAGGCGATCAAAATTGAGTTATCCCAAAGGGGATTATAGTACTTACCCCTGATTGAGGCAGATATACAGTTATTAGGTGCATGTGTGAGCACAAAGGGGAACAATGGTGAAATTGCTGTCAATCCATCAAGGGAAGAACATGTTGCTCATGTGATACCGACTATAGGGTTTGTATATGCAAGGTGATGGTGGCCTTGGGAAAAATATATGAGAGGGGTTTACCACACACAGCGTGGCATATCCAGATGATGTGGTAAGGGTCAATGTTGAAAAAGTTTTTGACGGTGATGTTCAAGTGCCATTTTCGACATCAGAAATTAAGTATGTCAGGCAGACCCTTTACACATTCATTGCTTGGCCAACAAATCTTGTTAAAATTGTATCACATGAGGTAATTTTTATTTTGTTTAACATGTATTAAGACAATCGTAGATTGATATAAATTAGTTACTAAAATTACTTTAATTCTTATTTTCATTAACCATATAGGATTCATATATTACTCCAAACAAAGTGGTTGAACCTGTTCAAAGGTCAAATAATGTTGTTCTAGGTGATTCGTTGCATCACTTGATTAGGACCATGTGTGACATTTACGAGAAGCCTGTTGAGCTATTGTGGGATGGGACTAAATTTAGGATTCCAAATGTAGATGCATCCTTCTTCTTAACATATTATGATGTAAATGAAATAATATCAGGTGACAAATGTTTAAACATAGTTGTACTACAATTATGGATGATGTAAGTAAATTTCATATCATTGACTAATAATTAATATTCCTTATGATATACATCATTAACAATTTTCATTTCAAATGTTCAAAATAGATTTATGGATGAGTGAAGTTCAAGCTTGGGTCATGGTTTGGTGTATGGATTCCTTGAGCCTCAGTCTATACACAATGCAAATGATAGACATGTTGAATGACAACATTACATTGAAACATGGGTGAAGGAATCCCAACAAGGGGTCTACCTAGGAGCTTACTTGAATCAATAAGTAAAATTTATGCAAATGCTTGTAAGAGAAATATGTGCATTATATGTACCTAATTATTGTTGAATTCAGGGCCCATTGGCAATTGGTTGTTCTATGTCATATGAACGTTGTTGCTGTCTGGTTCTGTTCGTTGCGTAAGAAGCTTGATATTCATATCAAAGTTGCAATTAACAAGTTAAGTTTTATATTATAACTCATTTAATGTAATGTAAACTTGGATTGATAAATAGTTTTATGCTCCTATATAAGTTGATGTTTTTTCTAACTGATACAATGAAGACTTTAAAGACTACCGTGGATGGTAAAACTGATCAAGCTGCACCTCAGTGGATTGAAGTAAAGTTTATTCATTTAATGCATCCTTATTTCAGACTAGTGATGTTTTGTAACTTTATAATTGTCAGATGCAATTATTTTCTCATATTGAATGTAGAGTCATGTTCAAAGTGGAGGATATGAGTGTGGCTATTATGTCATGCATTAGATGTGGAACATAGTAAGCGGTGGTTTGAAGAATGACTGGACCATGGTATATTTACTTTATCAAGTTTAACTTATTAGTTAACTATCACTTTTTATTCATTTTACAAGTACGTGACTAATTTGTATATTTCATATTTTGTAGTGGTTTTGTGATTGCACACTATAAGACATCAAGAGCATAACAACAATTCGCAAGAAATGGGTAGCCTATTTTATAAAAGTTAAAGACATCCGATTTAGAAAGGTTTGGATGATATAGGACAAAGCACTGTGGCGTATTTGATGATTACTGAGAACATTATAAACAATTTTGTACAATTATTTGAGATTAAATAATAATAATGTTTATCTCATTTTATTTGTACCAAAGCCCTTAGACAATGCATTGTATTCGCAATGGGTAGTTGCGTCGATAGGATAAATGTCTTTTGTACAACCAACCTGCCCATTTTGCAGGTCATTGTCAAGATAAGAATTTGGATAGTCGTGATGATACACCAATTGACATCAACAAATATCAGGTTCGACAACTACACTCATGTATGTTGATTTGATGATTTTGATTTTTCCATTTTATTTATTGCCAATTTTAAGTAATTAATACTATTCATTATTTCTTAACATGTCAATGTTGCGTCAAATTTATAAATCTCAATGGGAGGGTGGACCAATGTCTGAGCACTTCTAAGTTTAGCAAGTTCATGATCATTGTTAGAAAGACGTACATGTCTGCCCAAGAGCTTCTAAGTTCAACAAGTGCATCCTTGTTTCAACCTTCCATTACTATAGAACCTCTTGTGCCATGTGGGAAAAATGGTTCTTTGCAATCTTCATTAAAAAGAATTTTGTACAATAAAATCAGGGAGTATACTGACTTGCTGTATACCAAGGTACTATCTCACCAGCAATGTTATCCAATATAGTGGGTTATTGGCTTTCCAGCATATTTCGTAATATGAGGAACTGCTATATGCTCGAAAACTTAACCCTGTGGAAGATACCTTTTATGAGTTGAAAACAGAAGACTCTGTCGTTATCATAGTGATACTGATGATAGATTTGCTAGAAGACCTGTTTTACCAAGGTTTGCATTATTTTCATATCAATTGAACTTAAGTTAAATTTCTATTAGTATATTGGTATTTTTTCTATTAAAATACTTCTTTTGTTTTTTCTTCAAATTTCTTGTAGGACACCAAAAGAAGTGTTGGCTGCTAAAGGTGTGAAGCCAACATTGTTTCCCAACCTTAATACTCTTGCACTTGTTGAGGTGTGCAAAAATCTCTTTACATTGGAGAATTTGTCATGACATAGGATAAATCCAATATAAATTTTTTAGTTGTTTGGCACAAGTTTATGTATGCACATAAACTTTGTCTATAAAATTTGAAACAGATTCTAAAAAAGTTATTATTCATGTCAATCAAGGTTACTAAATGTAGGGTTCTGTCCTAGGGGTTGAACTATGCTGATATAATGTGAAACAATATATGGGAATAAGAACCAAGGGCTTTTTGACTTTTGTCTTTGATTTCTTCTGTAATCTAATTTTTCTGCCCATTCTTCAAAATTTAAGTGAAGTTGGGAAATAGAAATGAGGAAAGCATTTTGCTAATTATTATACTATTGAGTATCTTCTCTGCATTACAACATTACCTGATTTTTCACAAATACAACACTTAAAGGCTCTGTAAGTTATTAACATTTCACTATAAGTACATTTGTCAGTGGAAATAAAATAAGCCATTTGATATGTGCTATCTTGCAACAATTTGTTAGGGAATAGATTCTAAGATGAAATTCCTTCACTTCTCACAGAAAGATCAAATAATGGTTCACTTTCATTAGTTTGTTTTTGTTTGAATCATGGTGTTAATAAGTTACTCGCTAACCTAAGCTTCATTGTTGGGAACCTACTTTTCCTTGTAACTTCTTTGTTTTGCTTTCCTTTATATGACCATAGTGTGCATGGAAATGTGGATCTATGCCAGATACAAATGAGTAAAGTTGTAGCAAGCCATCATTAGGCCATGGTGGGAAAGGAACCATTATGGTGGACTATTTTTGGTCCATTGCTCATTCTCATTTTTCATCAAAGATAAAACATGTAACTTGTTTTACTGAATACTAGTAGTTAGAAAATTGCAGGTCATTCCATGAAATTATTTTTTACTTTTATCTTTCCCCCTCCATCACTCAAAGAAACTAATAAAATTTGTATACTGATTAATGAGTTAGTCAACCCATGGACCATCATGGTTTATATTATTATCAAAAAGAGGGGCAGCTGGAAATAACCTCCCAACTAACTGAATACAAATGAAAGAGATAGTTAGGCCATGGCTATATAAGGAGTAGCTGGGCAAGAGAGGGAATAGTTCTAGAGTAGGAAGTCTTATGAGGAGAGTTCAGGGTTTTAGTACCCTGGGAGTCATTTTATTCTTTTCATCCCACATCTTAGTTCTTATGGATTGGATGTACTGAATGGAGCCATTTTTCTCTTTGTTCTGCATTCATATCATTTTGTTTTTTCCTATTTGCTCAACCAGTCTAACCAGCTTCCTGTTGTAGTATGGTCCAATACATGCATGGAGTCTAAATTGTAGAAAAACCTTGTTTGCAACTTGGCCTACCATTTTATGTATTGCCATTGGGGACTTAAAATTCTTGGTCACAGGTTCTTAATTGTTGAAAAAAATGCTGAATTGGTTTGGGGCTTATTCTATTTTCAGACTAGTAAATCAATTGTATTTGTAAAACTTTCGATTGTTAAGACCTGATGCGAAACCTACATTGAGAATAGTTTTCATGCATCTCCTCAAATAGTTTTCTCTGAAGATTCTATTAAGGAACTTCACCTATGCTTTTATAAGGACTTCTAGGTTTCAAATTTTCTCTACGTTGTAATATATTTAGACTAAAGAAACTAAAATATGTGAAGATTTTTGTCTTATTTACTGTAGGAGTTTGGCATATTTAGATATCAATTGATGTGGTAATAGCTAATTAGTTCAGTCTGTGGTACTTGTTATTTATTTTTAACTATTCATATCAGTATTGTACACTCTGGTGAAAATTTGAAGTAATATTGCAAAATTTTGCGTGGGTTTGAAGAAATATGCAATGAAGCAAGCCAACATTTTTGGGTTTCAGTTGTTATACTGTTTGGCTCAGTGAACACCGGATCTGTCCTACGAAAACTACAGAAGTTGTCTGAGTGGTGTGATAGGAGACCTTTCTTGGTGCTGTCAGGGAAAGCGGGGAGGAAGGGTTCTCTATCCTAGGTGTAATGTCAGGTACGAGCTCTACCCTTTCTACCATGTCACTGCTTCCCCTCCTTCACCTTCACCTTCACCACCAACACTTCTTCCTCCTTCAACTTCACCAATTTCCCCAGGTAATTTATAATATTTTCACTTAAATTCAATTACACTTATTAGCAAAGTAGTAAAACGTTCTTTTCATGTTTTCGAATGGGATGTGTGTAGGAAGCAGTGGGATCTCAGCTGGAACAATTGTTCCAATTGTGGTTCCAATTACGATTGTTGTGCTTATATTTATAGTTAGAATTTGTTTCTTGAGTAGAAGAGCAAGGAAGAAGCAGCAGGATTCTGTAAAGGAAGGACAAAGTAAGGATCCACCAAAATATTAGAGATACTATTTTTTTTATGAATGATTTTACCTTATGCATTTGATTTGGCTTTTTAGCTGCGTATGACATCACCACTATGGACTCCTTGCAATTCGATTTCAGCATAATTGAAGCAGCCACAACACAAGTTCTCTGTGGATAACAAGTTGGGGAAAGGTGGATTTGGTGAGGTTTACAAGGTATGGTACTAGTGTACTTTTTTGTTTCTATGCAAGAAGGAAATAAGGTCCATCTACATATATTTCATTTGATTTAATTTGAAAAAATCAAGGCACTCTTCTGAGTGGACAAGTAGTAGCTATCAAGAGACTCTCCAAAAGCTCTGGACAAGGTGGAGAAGAATTTAAGAATGAAGTGCTGGTGGTTGCCAAGCTTCAACATAGAAATTTAGTCAGGCTTCTTGGGTTTTGCTTGCAAAGAGAAGAAAAACTACTTGTTTATGAATATGTGCCCAACAAAAGTCTTGACTATATTCTCTTTGGTAGGACCATCTTTCTGAATTTTGTGTTATACTTCACATGCCTGCTTTGATTTTATTTTTTTTGTTTCATGTTGGTCTGTTCAATATATACATAATAATCGATCACAATTCAAGAAGCTATGCGTAAAAATTAGGACATTTATTCGTTGGCCAAATAATAAATTGCATATTTTCTTCATGCAATCAAAGTGTCGCAATGTTTCTTCTAAATTACCACATTTTTATTTGAAACTTTTCATATGACTTGAATATTTTGTCCAATTTCTAGATCCTGAAAAGCAAAGGGAGTTGGATTGGGGGAGACGTTACAAGATTATTGGAGGGATTGCTCGAGGTATTCAATACCTTCATGAAGATTCTAGGCTTAGAATTATACATCTTTATCTTAAAGCTAGTAACATATTGTTGGATGGAGATATGAATCCAAAAATCTCAAATTTGGCATGGCAAGAATATTTGGAGTCGACAAACTCAACAAAACACCAGCAGAATAGTAGGGACTTAGTAAGTGCAAATTTCGTATCTTCCTTGGAGCACCTGTATTTGTAGAATCACTTTTTAAAAAATCTTGTCCCAAATATGTTAGCTTGCAGGAGCCGGTATTAGTGAGTAAGTTCAATACAAACTTCATCTTTATACTGGTAGATGTCTATTGTTGTTAAAGTTGCTCTTAACCACCAAACTCATTTGCTAAAAGTTACATATTAGTGACTGTACTGAAGCGTATGTTTCGAAACTAGTTAAAATTGTATTGAACTTTGTGGGTAAATCTAAAACTAGTTGTCTTGGCATGGAATTGGTCAGATAATTTTATGTCAATTGATTTAAAGTATGAAGTTTACACTTGGCTATGGTAGGTGGACACAGGTTGACATTTGTTTATATTGATGTTTCTTTTGTTTGATTGATTATCAACATGTACACTTAACCATGCCAATTGTGACTTGATTGATACATATGGTTGTTGTTTGTTTTTTGATTTATATATATGGATCCTTTGCTATTTTGGAACATCTCAACAAGAAACTTCATTTCATTTTAATTCACTTTTCCACCAACATTCTAGATTGTAGTACGAGAAAGAAAGCAGTTTATTTTTCTTCTGGCAAAAGACATTTCATTGAAGAGCAAAATGAGTGGAACTAGGGGTGCCATAAGAAATCCTCCAAATAACGCTCAATACACCAACAGAAAAAATGCAGAAAGTGGTTATGTGTTGAACTAAGTATGAAGCAAGGTTTCCCCATCTTTGCAAATCCAAGACACCCTTGATACACCAACAGAAATAATGCTCAATACACAAACAACTTTGGGAGCAAAGAAATCACTTTAAAACAAACACCCTTGAAGCAGTCCTGGACATAATACAACAGGGAAGGCAACAAACTACTTTGGGAGCAAAGAAATCACTTTAAAACAGTTGTGTGTCCTTCTCCAACTGCCCCATAATCCTTATCCTCTCTCGTAGATCACCTTGGTGAAAAATAAGTAATACAATTCATTTTATTTTTTTTGTAAGAATAGTAGCAATTATGGCAATTAGATTGAATGCTGCTAAAATTTGTCAATACTACCTCAAGCTTACTTGAGGAAGATACATATGGTATATATCCTGGATATTCAAAGTTGAATGTTTTCAAACTGCCAAGTATACCTAACAACGGGGGCTTAACACATGCCCAGGTGTAAGGGAACTAACAATATGTATAACAGGAGGATTCCTAAATATCCATGCATCTTTTAGATCACTGGGATTTTTTAATGAAGTGTTTAACTTAATCACTAAATTTTTTTTACCTCTAATTCAAAATCATAGTGGAAAATAGACATACTTATATGATTAGAAAGCATATCTTTCCTTTAAAAGAAGGAGTTGTTTTTCTCTCAGTTTTAGTATGTACTCTGTAATTAGTAATCTGTTGTTATTTGATGGTTGTCTATGTTACTGCTTATTGTTAACTATTCTACTTACTTGATTGAATTTTTTTTTTTTGTTTGAACATAATAGTTTTTAAGATGATAATTTTTTTTATCCAGTGAATTTCTCCCAAAATTGTGTGAAACAACAATTATTACATTCGATTAATAGAATCCATTGCAATTGATTAATTTCATAATTATCTTTGCGTCTGTAGGGCACAATTAATGGGCTTCAAAGTCGGGACTATATATGATGATGTAGCTGTTTAAGGTAATGGTATTGTACTTCTATTTGTAAATTTTAATTTTTACCTTGCATTGTCCTGATTCTGTGCACCTTGGCTTTGGAGACAATTGGATCCATTCTATGGTTTCGAGACCATTAAATTTAATTTCAAGACTCGTCATTTAGAGTTTACTTTCTCCTTTGCATTTTTGGTGTTCTTGTTTTTGACTAATTAGCATTTTTCCTAAGGGCAACTGGTGCTTCAAAAAAATATTCTTGCTTTGAACTAGATATTCTTGCATCAAGAGTGCCTTAGATGTATAAAAATAAATATTTCTACGAAGTAAAATAAACACAAATGTTAATTTTAACAGCATGAAATTATGATAGAATCACACGACCTATCAAGTGCTCATGATATTAATTTGTGCATATAGCTTCACTCTGTTTGGTTCCTTACTTTCAGTTATCATAACATATATTGGTTGTATTGTTCAATGGAAACCTTTTATATAAGAAGTATTCTGTTTGAATTTTCATTATTGATTGGTTGTAGGTGTCAAGCGTATTCTTTTCAATGGTGTAGGTTGTCAGGTGCAAAGTGTGACTACTATAACAATCCATTGTGAATTTAGATAAGGTCTATATTTTACGCACAAATTGACGATTTTTACTTAAGAATCATCTTTGAATGAGACCTTTTTTTAAGACGAATTTTTATGGAATCATCATTATTCATCTAAACTTTCAATATTGTTGGTTTTAAAGACGGTGTTGAATTGTCTTTGAATATACTTTGGAACCATCTTTGAATGTTGCTTTTGTAATAGTGTAACTTAATTTCAATTGATTTAAATCAAAGCTGATGAAAAATTATCCATGATGTGTTTGATTAAATTATTAGATTCCTTTTGAAAAAAAACAGTTGTATTTCATTTTCGTCTTCTATTTATCAATACTATCCAGATACCCTGCAAATGATATGACACCAACAACTCCAATCTAAAGTTTGGGGTCAGATAAAGTTAAATTTGGAAAACTAAAATAGAAAATAAATATTTTGCTTTGTAGAGAATCTGGATTCAATAGTGAACATTCTATCATGTACCAAAGGCTTAGAAGGAAGCTTTAGGAAAGCAATTAAAAAAAGGTTTAGAGGAAAATATACAACAGTAGAAAAGGAAAGGAGTGAACTAAAAGTTTTTTGGAGTACTATTTAAGCACATAGCCCTATAAAACGTTAGTGGTTTGCACAGTCAATTTTTTTATTCTGTGTGTGCGCGTGTGTAAATTTTCAAGGCTATTTACTTAAATTTCCTTGTAGCCAAACTCACCTCCTAGGATAAGGCTTTTGATGTTATTGTTGTAGTGCATAGATTCATAGAAAGAAAATATCAGTGCAATTATTATTTTTCTACCGTTATACAATTTTTTTCAAAATCATATTCCTTGAACAAAGAAACTTATTTATTTAGTTGTACATTTCATGTTTGTTATGCCATCACCCAAAATATAAATTGTGCATTATATCACAAATTAACCAGGATATGTAAAGATCTGTATACTTATCAATTTAACATGGCAATGCTTTATATACCTTGAGAGCATCATACACTTCTGGATCAATTGCTGAATGGAAAACAAAAAAATATCTTAGATCAGTTAGCTATTTGATAAAAGATATAACTAGGTTCACCTGAGAAGGCAAGACATTGACCATTACATAGGATTAGCCCTGCAGAATGAATAAAAAATAATATAAACTTTCTGGGTGTTGATTATCTCTCTCCAAATTCATATACATCAATCTAGTTCTAATTGTATATTGGTTTCAAAGGGAGAAAAACTTTAATAATAGGAAACTTTATGGACCTATACCTTGGGGAGGGGGAGTAGAGGGACCAAAACCCAAATGAGTAAAAATTACTAGGACAAAATTTAAACTACTAGGGACCAAAACTCTAATTGTACATTGTTGACAATTATATAATTATACGCATAAATCTTTTTTAAAAACGCATATAGACAATGAATGCTATCTGTGTACACACGGATAACTTATTAGTTACATCATAAAAAAATTAAAATGACAACTAAAAAAATTTACAGCCATGAAATCCAATGAATAAAATCATACATGCCAAATGAGTAACCATATCAACATGACATTATATAATTGTCATGGTAGCATATTAAATTTTTTTACAATTAAAAATGGAGAGAAAAAGAAAATTTTAAATTAAAAGAATAATAAATGTGTGATATTCACAATTTTTTTATAATTTTTTTATTTGAACTCAATCAAACCATAAATTAAATTGTATGATTACAATTGAAATTTAGAGACTATAATTATAGAATTAAGTTATTAATTTAACAAAGACAAAATATTACCAAATCATCAAGTGTAAGTTTTAATGTTAGTAACTTCCCCCTTAAAATCGTGAGTATCATCATTTAGTTGATAGAGGTAGAGGAAGTTAGGTGATGAAAAAATCCGGAATCTAACAAGAAGAGAGTACACGACACACTCAAAAAACTCTTCCTTGCACACATGGGCAAAAAACAAAAAACATTTTCTTTTAATTTCGATAATAATAATAATGAGATTATTTTATTTATTATTTATTAAAAAACACACAGACGTGGAGTTAAAATAGAATAGAAGATTATTAGAGTTATAGTGTCGTCGTTCTAAGAAAAAATTGAATTTAATAAAAAAAAAGATAAAATTTAAGTATAATATTAAATTCAATATTATTTAATTATTTTAACATCTATTCGTAGTGGAAAAGTTATTTAAAATTTTATATTATTGACTATACTTAAATTCAACATCAAGGAATTTAAATCAGTTAGTTAAATAATGTGTGTTAGTTGTTATAAACTCCTTAACACCTAAGTTTGATTCTTATGTTAATAAACAATGTTTTAAAAAAAAACATATATATAAGTATATTTTTTTATATAAAACAATGTCATTTTGATATTTGGTATGTACCAAAAACGATCTATATACATCAATTATCCTATCGTTCATTTTAGTTTTTGGAATAATTTTAAGTATTAGGCTCAATCTCTCAATGCCACAAAAGTCATATGTTGCAAAGTTTATTTTTAATAAAAAAAAATTGTTTTCAAAAAACTTTTACACTAGGTTGATATGACTTAACACTTCATGAAAAGCTCATTCAGATTGTCTTCTACTCGACAGAATCCTGGTTTGGCATGACTAACACTTCATGAAAAGTAACTCTGATATCATCATCATGCCACAGACGTTGTGTGCGTGTTATGGGAAGAGTGATATGTAATGAAATTACTTTGGTTTACTTTTAAAATTGTTGAACATAATTGCATTGACGAGACCTACTATAAATTGAATAGGACCTAATCCATTATCTCTCTTTCTCATTATGTGATCTTTGTGTAAACAATTCAAATTAAACACAAATGTTGGTGAATTATTACATAAAATTTGTATTATAAAATTATTGTTATTATAATTTTGCAAATAAAAATTCTATTATTTAATATCTACGTAATAGAGTTGATATCAGCAGTGAAAAAACAATTTAAATTTAATTTGATCAAGATATTTAAATTAAAATGTAATTTTTTTTATCATATCTATAACTTGATATATTAAAAATTTATTAAATAATGTGGAGTTCTGTACGAAAGAAACGATTTTGAAATAAAATTCATATTTAAATTGATTAAAAATATATTATTTTATTTAGTATATTCTTGATCAAATAAATTAATCTAACTTATTTTTTCTTTAGTCTTATTTCTTAAATCAATTTTTATAATGAATAACTGCACCCAAAAAAAATGTAAAATGAGAAACATGAATAATATATGATATTGGTCATGTTATATAGATGTACTCAACAGAGTGGTTGTATGCGATAAAAAAAAATGGATGTATGTAAATAGGAATATGACATTTATCATAAAAAATAAAAAAAGTATATAAAAATAAGATTAATTTATAAACTTTTAAAATAAATAATATATATTTATTACAAATGATTTAATAAAAAAGAAGATAAAATTTAAGTATAATATTAAATTCAATATTATTTAATTATTTTAACATATATTAGTAATAGAAAAGTTATTTAAAATTTTATATTATTGACTATACTTAAATTCAACATCAAGCAATTTAAATCAATTAGTTAAATAATGTGTGTTATTTGTTATAAATTCCTTAACACCTAAGTTTGATTCTTATGATAATAAACAATATTTTAAAAAAATAGAAATATAAGTATATTTTTATATGAAAACAATGTCATCTTGTCATGCTTATCTTAACCATCATTTATACATTTTTTTTAAATAATTATATATAAACATAAGATTAAATACTTTTTTATTTTTTTATTTTTTGGGTTTAATTTTATTTTCTAAATTTTAAAAAAAATACTTTTATTTATTCTCATGTTTTTATTAAATAATTTATCATATGACATTGTCAAGCTAATGCTGCAAATTAGTCTTGCAATTATTCTTCAATATATTTATCATGAATGCATTTTAATATGTTAGTAGTTATAGATTTTTACTTCATAGTTAAGTCTTCGGTAAATAATATACTAACAACATATCTAACAACAATAACCTCACTAAAATTAAATATGCATTTCACTGTTTATAAAATTTTAAAACATGAATAATCATGGATATCATCGAAACTAAATAGACAGTATTGTTTTATATAATATATTATATACTTCAATCATATTAGTTTTGATTCTCATTTAATAAGTTCTACACCTTACACTTATACTATCTAAGTATTTGTGGTAACTATTATTGTTATTAATATTCATTGTCTCTCTTCTATATTTGTTTATTATCATCGCATGAAAACGGTGTTAGGGAACAAGAAGGAGGAATAATATGCAATCTCGTGGTGCTCCATTGTCATGCTTATCTTAACCATCATTTATACATTTTTTTTTAAAAAATAATTATATATAAACAAAAGATTAAATATTTTTTTTATTTTTTGGGTTTAATTTTGTTTTCTAAATTTTAAAAAATACTTTGATTTTTCTCATGTTTTTAATAAATCATTTACCATATGACATTGTCAAGTTGATGCTCCAGATTAGTCTTGAAATTACTCTTCAATATATTTATCATGAATGTATTTCAATATGGTACCCGTTTTAGATTTTTATTTCATAGTTTAGTCTTTTGTAAATAATATACTAACAACATATCTAATGACAATAACCTCAATAAAATTAAATATGTATATCATTGTTTATAAAATTTTAAAACATGAATTACCATGGATATCATCAAACTAAATAGGCAGTGTTATTTTATAAAATATATTATATATTTCAATCATATTAGTTTTGGTTCTCATTAAATAAGTTCTTCACAATTATAATTATATTATGTAAACATCTATGGTAGCTATTATTGTTATTAATATTCTTTTTCTCTCTTATAATTGTCAAGAATAACATACAATCTCGTGGTGCTCCGTTGTCATGCTTGTCTTAATCATCATTTATACATTTTAAAAAAAATAATTATATATAAACACAAGATTAAATACTTTTTCAATTTTTGGGTTTAATTTTGTTTTCTAAATTTTGAAAAAATACTTTGATTTGTTCTCATGTTTTTATTAAATCATTTATCATATGACATTACCAAGTTGATGCTCCAAATTAGTCTTGTAATTGTTCTTCAATATAATTATCATAAATGCATTTCAATATGTTAGCAGTTTTAGATTTTTACTTCATAGTTTAGTGTTTTGTAAATAATATACTAACTACATATCTAAGAACAATAACTTCAATAAAATTAAATATGTATTTCATTGTTTATAAAATTTAGAAACATGAATAACCATAGATATCATCGAAGCCAAACGGACATTGTTATTTTATAAAATATAATATATATTTAAATCATATTAGTTTTGGTTCTCATTTAATAAGTTCTACACAGTTATAATTAAATGTATAATTATAATTTATATTTAATTTTACAGTTTACTGGTACGTCCACATGGGTACTAAACTAGTTAAGGTAATCAAATAGTTGCTTTATCGTGTTTTTTTAAGTATTTTCTCTCCTTTTCTTCCATAGTTTAATAGAAAAGCTTCTAGTTTGAAAACTCATTTATTTCCTTCTTCTACTTGTGGCAGTTGACCCCTCCTTCCTTCACTCACATTCTCTTACTTCTTTTTTTCTTCTTCTAAGGAGTTCTCTCCCAAGTCCCCTCTTGCTAGTGCAAAGGTTAGTTGCTCTTCTTCCTTTTTTTTTTCTTCTTATTTTCTCTTTAGGCTAACCCAAAACGGGTTTCCCCTTCAATATTAATTGTACATTTGTGTTTTACTTCAAGTTATTAGTTGATGGTGGTGAGTTATGTCTTGGTGTAGGAAAAAAAATTGTCTTTTTGCTCAGAGAACACTTCCCTTGTTCTTTCTGGAAAGCTATTAATGACTATCTTCAGATAAGGGAAGCTCAACCTATTTTATGTATATTTGAATCAGTGAAATTGAGTTAGAATTAAGTCTTTAAGTGTTCGTAGTCTCATATCTCAATCGGAAAAAGATGCATAAGAGGGAAACTGGAGGGATGTGAAAACTGTATGTACAAGTAATGACTACATGTTTCCTAAAAAAATACTAGAAGGAAGTTGAATAGTGTGTATGTTAATTTTAAAACTATTTGAAAACTTTAGATAAAAAAAACTAGTTTGTAAATGTTTTTGTCCAAAAAGGGATGAGGGACAAGTAGAAGCTAGAACACAAGAACACAAGATTTTATATATATCATACATGGAAGGTCCAAAGGGCTGGAATACAAGATTTTATATTGGTTCTTTCAAACTGAGTTACTTCTATAGTTTTCCTACAATCTTAAAAGGGTTCCTTAAATCAAAACTAAATATCAAAATAAACATTATTTATGTCACTTTTAAGTACATCAAGTATTTTTTATCTCACTTGTGCCACAACAAAACCCTAAATCCAAGTACTCTTTAACATCAAGTCACTTCTGACATTCACAAACAATGATTGTTTAAAAAGATTACAAGAAATCTACTCAAAGTGTAGGGATATAAAAGTTTAGCACAAATTACAAATGACTTGTTAGAACAAAGGATTACCTATTTTGTGCACATATATTGTTTTTTGTTTTGTCCAAAGACATTGTATTAGAGTAAATCTTTCATCTAAGGATGTTCATTGGTCTCTTATGTTCTAATCTTTTCTTCACATCTTTATAGGCCTGAGAGATGAAGTATTAGTTGTGTGTTAGAGGCATCCTTAAATTTCTTCCCGTTCCGAACTTCATTTAATGCATGGGAAGCTTAACACATCATTGCTTTTAACATGTCTACTTTTCAGAAGGAAAAAAAAGGAGTAATTAAGTGTCCTTTTTTCCCTAAAAGGTGCCGACTAACTCTTTTTGAAGGCTTGTACTATTGTTTTTTACTTATACCTACTTCAATCTTCTCTTTGTACTAAACCTCAAAATGCACATTGCTTTTGATTAGAGGTTGTACTTATGCTCAAAGAAACCTTGTTTTTTTTATTAAATGCTCAAAATCAAATGTTAGGCATATTCAAAAAACAAAAGGAATATCAGAGATAGAACATAAGAGAAGTTTAAACCTTAGCAATCAAAAGCATTTAATATTTTGCTTTGGATGAAGAAAACTTAAGTGAATATATAAATCTATCATAGTATAAGTTTTCTTAAAGTGTTGGACGAAATCAATGCATTGGATCCTGGATAATTCTTGAAAATGCTTTGGACACAAGTTCAATTATCTATCACTTTAGACGCTTGTCCTTTATAAAAGCATTGGATGAAGATCCCATTTATGTGTGTTGGAAGCAAGCTCAATTAAAACATTTTTAGTTAAGACATAAACAATTACACCTTCAAGAAACTCATTAGTCCATCAAAGTTTAACATTTTATGTTAACATCAACACTGAGATTTTTTGAAGGATTAGATACCTTTCACGTCTTTGGTTCCAATATTTCTGATAGTTGTGTAGCAACAATGAACCCACAATGGTGTATCGCGATGACTGATGCACGGTGGAACAACTAAGGTGCTTTGATGTTGAGGCTTCGGTGGCTTTGCAGATGCATGGGTTTTTTTAGTGGGTTTGTCGCTTGGTTTGGGTTGTGTGATGGATCCTAAGATCCATGGGCAGATTGTGTTTGTAATTTTCTTCGCTCGTTTGAGTTTTTATTAATATTATTATATGGTATTTACTCACTTTACTTTTTGTCATATGAAAAAAAATTGAGATGTAATAAATGACGTAATAGAGAGTGATATATACAAAATAAATATTATACAAATTATTGTATATATATCACGCATCTCTCTCTATATCTTTTTATCCATCTATTTATCTACACACCAATGGAGGTCCTTCCGATCGAATAAATTTCTCACCGGATAAAATTATGAGTATTGAAATATTTAATGCCTCATATATAGAAGAAAATAACTTTTCTGTATAAGGGACAGCTATATTTTGTAAAAATCTTAAGGGGTTTCCTAGACTATCAATGATAGGAAACAACAGGATCTTGAAACCTATGGTTCTCACAAACAATCAATAAACAACAATAGATAATGATGTGTACCTTTCTCCATAGGAAGACTTGTACCTTCCATAGGAACTTCTCTCCGGTGCACTTTGATTTCCTTGAAAGAGGAGAGAAATAAGATTTCACTTCCTTTGGCCTTTCTTTTCTGCCTCTCTCCGTTAGTGATGGCTATGAGTGAGAGAGAACACTTTTCTGGTCAGGAAGGGGACCTTATTTCACGTTAGTGGGTATTAACCCCCTTTTATAACCACTACTCCCATCAAGTAGCAGTTAGCTCTAGAAACTTCTCCTATTAAGCCCAATTACAATTTAGCCCTTAATCGTTAATTATTTACTTATTAGTCCCTACATGAGTCACATGCCTCTCACATGAGACATTAATTCTTACATTCTCCCACTTGGCTCATGTGACATTAATAAACATTATGGACTAAATAAATAAATAGATTAACTAACATAATGCGCATTAAAATTGACTAAATTGCTCTATACATTGGGTACATCATAATTTCATGATTAAGAATAAGAACCAATTCAAGTCATGGCGGTTGTACATCATCTAATCGACATAGTCCCTTCCATGTACTACAAATTAGTCTTCTCCTTAATATGACCATTAGTTAGGAGTACATAATTGGTCCAACATAATGTCTTCATTCAAGACAAAACCTGTTAACATTACTCTAACACAAATATGCATGCAAACATAGAGAACAGGTAATCAGAAACATATCATAATTGAGCTCAGAGTGTCACTAAAAATACATAAGATAAATTACACTTAATGATCATCAATAATAATAATGCCCATACTTTCAACATGTTCTATAATGTCTTGGGCGGTAATCCCTTATTCAAAGGGTCAACTATCATAAGGTTTGTGCTAATATGTTCTATTGACACTCTTTGTTTCTGAACTTCTTCCTTCACGACAAAGTACCTCAATTTCATATGCTTAGCACCCTTAGAGTACTTGTCGTTCTTACAAAAATATTGCTACGGAGTTATCACAATACATTTTCAGCGGCCTAGCAATACTGTCGACAATTTCAAGCCCTGAAATAAAGTTCCACAGCCAATTAGCCTGAATTGTAGCCTCAAAACATGCTACAAATTCAGCTCTCAGATGCAACAACAACTGATGCATACAAAATTACTTTCATTTGTTTTCGTTCTATATCATTTCTAGGACATTGTGTGAGACTAACTCTGTCTCATTTCTAAATTAGAATAGGCGATGTTAAACACCTTTCCATCTTGAATCTATCTAGCACTTTATCGATATATATACTTTCTTAGATAAGCCTAACAATCCTTGTGATCTATTATGGAATATTTTTATCCCTATCACATAGCTTACCTCACCCATATCTTTCACTTCAAATTTTCTAGAGAGAAATTTCTTAGTCTTATGAAGAAGACCAAGATTGTTAGCTGCAAGCAAGATATCATCAATATACAGAATTAGAAAATAACCTTACTCCCACTGATCTTCAGATACATACATCGATAAACAGTATTTTCCTTAAATCTAAAGGAAATAATGATATCATTAAACCTCAAATACCATTGGCGGGAAGCTTGCTTTAAGACTGTATATTGATTTTTTTAGTATGCACACCATGTGCTCATTTCCTTCAACTGAGAACCTCATTGGTTGGTCCATACAAACATTCTCCTCTAAATCTTCATTCAGAAAGGTGGTTTTCACATCTATTTGATGTAGCTCCAAGTCATAATGGGCTACTAATGCCATGATAATCCTGAAAGAATCCTTTTGTGAGACCAGTAAAATGTCTCTTTATAATCAATGTCATCTTTCTGAGTAAATTCCTTAGCAACAAGTCTAGCCTTGTAACATTCAAGGTTGCCATGAGAGTCACGTTTAGTCTTGAAGACCCACTTACAACCAACTCTCTTACAACCCTTTGGTAATTTTACAAGGTCCTAAACACCATTATGTTCCATGGAATCTATCTTTTCTTTCATGGCATTTAACCACTTCTCAGAACTATCACAACTTACAACTTGGGAAAACAAAACTGGATCATTATCATTAATGCTTAAGTTTGTTTCTGTTTCATGTAGGTATACCACATAATCATTCGAAATAGCTGGTCTCCTTTTCTCTTTGAGACCTTCTTAATGCTACTTCTTGTGGTTCCTCCATAATAGGTTCATTATGCATCATGGGTTCATTATTGTGTTGCTCCTCTTCATTAATTTTGTAGCAATAACTGAAGGAGCAATCACCTTACTGTTAGAGGCATAAGCTAAAAGGACTTACACTCTAACTTCTTTAATTTCCATTTCTCGTGGAACTGTACTCCCACTGATTTCATCATTTCTAATGAACCTTGCATTTCCAGTTTTGACAATTCTCATACTATGATTAGAACAATAAAACATATACCCTTTTAACTTTTCTGGATAACCAATGAAATATTCACTGATTGTTCTTGCATCCAATTTTCTTTCTTGCGGATTATAAATCCTTATTTCTGCCTGGCAACCCTAAACATGCAGGTGCCTTATACTAGGTATCCTATTTGTCCACAGTTCAAAAGGTCTCTTTGGAACTACCTTGCTAGGAACCATGTTTAACAAATACATGGCAGTTTTCAAGGCATACATCCACAAAGATACGGGTAAAGTCTAATTGATGAACATACTCTTAACCATATCTGTTAAAGTTCTATTACACCTTTCTGATACACCATTTTGTTGTGGTGTACCGGGAATTGTGTATTGCACACAAATGCACGTTTCTGAACAAGCTTAGCAAATGGACCTGGGTGTTGCCCAGTTTCATCATATCTTCTGTAATACTTATCACCTCTATCATATCTAATAATTTTCACATTTATGTCTAATTGTCATTTTACTTCATTGTAGTAAATTTCTAAGGCATCCATTGCCTAAGAAATCTCGGGCAGTAAGTAGACATAACCATAACGTGAATAATCATCAATAATGGTGATAAAGTATCATTCCTTTCCGAAAGAACTAACATCAAAAGGTCCACAAATATCAGTATGCACAATTTCAAGAAGCTGAGTGCTTCTTGTAGCTCCTTTCTTTGTATGTTTTGTTTGTTTTCCTTTAATACAACCCTCACAAATATTTAGATCCGTAAAATCTAGATAAGGAAGAATTTCATTTTTTTATTAATCTTTCCATCCTTTCTCTAAAAATGTGACCTAAACGTTTATGCCACAAGAAAACAGATCGTTCATTCACTAAACTATGTTTAGTGCCAACATTATGATGAGTTAAAACAGTTTCAACATACAAACTGTTTATTTCCAATTTATATAAACCATCACAAGAATACCAGTACCAATGAGATGATTATGCTTAAATAAATTGAAACATTCATTACCAAATTAAAAGAGTATCCAGTAACATCAAGTTTAGATAATGAAACTAAATTACTAGATAAACTAGGTACATAAAGAGTTTCTAGTAAATCTAAATGATGTCTAGTGTCGAGTTTTACGCAATAAGTCTCGACTGCTTACACTGGAGTTTCACTCTATTCCCCATGAAAATGAACTTCTCATTTGGGCTTATGGTTTGGATTGTAAGGAATCTCTGCATAATGTTAGAAACATGAGTCATACATCCAGAATTAATCCATCATGTATCATGGAAAACTTTAGTTAAGTTTGATTCAAAACATACACGAGCATTAAGCTCACTTTTCTTTTCGAACCAAGACTTGCACTTTAGGTAATCCTTATGGAAATGTTCGGATTTCCTACAAAATTAACAATTATTTCCCTTTGATACCTTCCTTTGGATTTGCAAAGAGTCGTCATTGTTCTTTAATGATCCTTTGCCTTTATCATGCTTCTTCATAAATTTCTTTTCAAGCTCCTTGATTTCCTTGGTGGCTTACATAATGAACTGAGTGACTTCCTTGATTCTTAAGCCTTATTTTTCTTTCTTGAACTAACATACTGTGCAATCCATGCACATTCCATTTATCTTTCATGGTATTATAGTTCATTTAGAACGGGCCAAACTCAGACGGTAATGAGTTTAGAACAAACTGAACAAGAAAGTTCTCATTCACAGCCATTATATTCCCAAGGTCTTAAGTCTTGCTGCAATGTTTGTCATCTCAATGACATGTTCATACATAGTACGTGAACCATCAAACTTCATGGTGGTCAATGTACTCATTAATGTCTCAGCAATAGACTTATCAGCTGTTTGAGAGCACTCTCCCACTAATCACATAAACTTTTTAGCACTTTCGATTTTACGGAGAGTTGTCTTAATACTGTTTGCAACAGTCATTCTCATCAACATTAGGCTGAGTCTGTTAGATCTTTCTCAAGTTTTATAATGGACTTTCTCTTCATTGCTACTAGCATCAATAAAAGTAACAAACTTCTCTTCCAACATAGCAAGATCATGATCCAAAACACTAAGGTGAAATTGGACTTGCTCATTTCAGTCAAAGAAGTTAAGCCCATTAAAATTGGCTCAGATGATACATAAGAATCCAATGAATTCAAAACATGTATTACATAATAAAGTTCACATAAGTGTTTTGAGACATAAAATACATGTCATACATATGATTCATTCAGATAACGGTTAATGTATATTGGTGTTCTCCTTTGGGTGATACACCAACACACAACATACAAACATAATGATGCTAATAAAATTTTAACATTATTTGACAATTAAATATGCACCAATTAGTAATATCTATTTCCTTTGGGCATATAAATAAAACTAATGATACACACAAATTGCCTACAATTATATTCATTAATTATAAGAACAACTAATCAACCTTTGGGCGATCCATAAATGTCTTATAACAATGAATTTCAATTACCCATAAACCAATAATCATATAATTTAGCATCCATTATTCTATGAGTAATTGGAATAATCATTAAGTTGGAATTAAATAACCTTACAAATTTGGTCACTTTGGTGACTAACAAATTCAACATACATTTAATTTCAACCAAATATAATTGAAATAATCATTAATTTGGAATTAAATAACCTTACAAATTTGGCCACTTTGGTGACTAACAAATTCAAGATACATTTAATTCCAACCAAGTATAATTGAAATAATCATTAATTTGGAATTAAATAACCTTACAAATTTGGCCACTTTGGTGACTAACAAATTCAACATACATTTAATTCCAACCAAATATGTATGGTCTACACATACTTATTGCTATTAACAATTCATAGCTATTCTATTAATTTCATTCCAGACCATAAAATAATATTTGCATTTATTTGTGTTTTTACATTCCAACACGTTCAACCAAATATGTAGCATATACATATATTTACTGCTACCAATAATTGCAAAACATTCACATTAATTTAATTACAGAACATAAATTTTCAATCCTTTAATCACGTTCAATAATAATTTTTCGGAGAAAAAAAAATCAAGTGGGATTGGAAATAGCAAACATAAGGTTTCAAATAGCAATTTCCAAAATTTCATATTCTTCCTGCAACAAACGTACCTGCGCAGCTTTTCAAAATTGAAATTGAATCTTTACGTTTAGGCACGCTTCCTTTCTTTCACCATTAGAAGTAAAAACTTTCTCCAAATTTAATATATACATGCCGTGGAGCTTTCTCTCCCATAATCATAAGTTTTCAAATAATCTTTCTCCAAAAAATTGGTATTCAACAATAATAAAAATATTGCCAATAAAACAATACATGCGGCGGAAAATAAAATTCCTAAATTTCATAATTAGGATTTATGCATAATTGAGAGAAATTGAATTATCCCTAAATTTCATAATTAGGGTTCATACATAATTGAAAGAAATTAAATTATCCCTAAATTTTATAATTAGGGTTCATGTATAATTGAGAAAAATTAAATCATTCTTGGAGAATCATAAATTTCATAACACATGCTCTGATACCACATGTAAAAATCTTAAGGGGTTTCCTAGACTATCAATGATAGGAAACAACAGGATCTTGAAACCTATGGTTCTCACAAACAATCAATAAACAACAATAGATAATGATGTGTACCTTTCTCCGTAGGAAGACTTGTACCTTCCATGGGAACTTCTCTCCGGTGCACTTTGATTTCCTTGAAAGAGGAGAGAAATAAGATTTCACTACCTTTGACCTTTCTTTTCTGCCTCTCTCCGTTAGTGATGGCTATGAGTGAGAGAACACTTTTCTGGTCAAGAAGGGGACCTTATTTCACGTTAGTGGGTATTAACCCCCTTTTATAACCACTACTCCCATCAAGTAGCAGTTAGCTCTAGAAACTTCTCCTATTAAGCCCAATTACAATTTAGCCCTTAATCGTTAATTATTTACTTATTAGTCCCTACATGAGTCACATACCTCTCACATGAGACATTAATTCTTACATATTTTTCATAGATTCAGCGAGGTGAAATTTCTCACTGAAGAAGATTAATTCACACGCATATATATATATATATATATATATATATATATATATATATATATATATATATATATAATGTGGACAATGTGTGCTATGCTTGGCTGCCATTCAGTCCTTAAGGTTAGTACAGAGGGAAATGTGAGGCTGTTTTCCTTTATTAAAAATTTTAAGTAGGGATATCACTAATCCCTTGCTGATCTCCATCAGATCATTTCTACATATAAAAGCTTCCCATAAAATACTAATCAAACTAATATTAAAGATTATCTTTATCAGTCACGTGTGAAGCACTTATATACATCTTCATGTCATGCAGATAGCCATGTTGTGATTGCATTCTACGTACTTGTTGATGGTGGTAGAATCCCTGAACATTTTCAAAAAAATTCAAACCAATTTTATCCAATTAAATGGATATAACTATATTTGGATTGAATACATATGGATTGAATTTTCAAAAAATATAATCCATGACACCCCTAGTTTATGGTGTAGAATCCCTGAACGTTTTCTGGTTGCACTCTCCGGTCCTTCATCAATGCTTAGGTATATATATCATATATGTACCTCTGATAAAAAAAAAAAAAAAAAAAAAGGTCTGAACTATGTGCTCACAGCTCAATTAACAAGTCATATCTCTTATCCGATCGATACATTGGTTACAAACTAAGACCTAAATAACACAAGATTTGATGTCATTTTGTACGTAATCTTTTATATTAATTTTATTTTGAATGCGCATTTGATTTAACTATATATATTGTATTTAAAAAATAATTATTTTGCATTAACTTCTTTAAAATGTTTAAAACGATTATGTTAAAATTATTTCCAATGATGGACTGAATGTCATAACATGTGAAAAAGGTTTTTCTAACTCAATGAAGGCATTTGCCTAAAAAAAACTCAATGATCGCATGATTAAAATTAAGAGATCATAGGGTACACACTCTGACCTAAATATCACAAGATTTGATGTCATTTTGTATGTGATCTTTTATATAATTTTTATTTTGAACGCGCGCTTGTGTTAACTATATATATTGTATTTAAAAAATAATTATTTTGCATTAACTTCTTTAAAATGTTTAAAACGATTATGTTAAAATTATTTCCAATGATGGACTGAATGTCATAACATGTGAAAAAGGTTTTTCTAACTCAATGAAGGCATTTGCCTAAAAAAAACTCAATGATCGCATGATTAAAATTTAAGAGATCATCACATGAAATAAGAACATACCTCGCTGTAACGGCTGGTGTGCTCATATTGGTTTTTTCCAAGTAGTGTGGCATTGGCATTTGAGGGGCTCCATCTGTCACACTTTTATTGCTACAAGGTTTATTGTTATTGGATGTGATCTTGAACTGAACCATATATATATATATATATATATATATATATATATATATATATATATATATATATATATATATATATATATATATATATATATATATATATATATATATATATATATATATATATATATATATATATATATATATAAAAGCATTCAAAATTAATTATTCATTACACTAAAATTTGTAAGAAAAAGATATAGAGAACATCTTAAAAAAAATTTAATTTTTGGTAACCATGACATAACAATTAAGGTCTTTGATTTTTTAGAACCCTCGAGGCATTTTTTAAAATTTCAGTTTAATACGTAGTTGCACTGAAACTAATGTTTGATTTATATACACTTGAAGTTTTTTTGTCACTATCTAAAGATATATATTTACGAAAATCAAACTCAGCTTCTTTTTTATAAACTCATTTATTATTGATTTAAATACATTTTTTTTGTTTTTGTAAAAAAATTTGTATCAGTCCTTACCAAATGTGTTTTGTTTAATTTTTCATTTCTAAAGCATTTTAGATAATATATTTTTTTCACTATTCAAAACATTATCTAAAAATCTTGAAGAACAAAAAATAAAATAAATATATTTTACAAGGACTAAAACGAAAAAAAAATTATAGGAATGAAAAAAAAAAACAAAATACTAAATTACATGAACGAAAAATATATTTAAGCTTTTATTATTTTATAATCACTCATATCATTATTTAAAGTCTTTTTAACTTAAAACTAATAATATTGTAGTATATTGTAGCCCTTAACAAAGAAGGAAAAAAAGGTAAAATAACAGACAATTAAAATTAAAATTTAAGTAAAGAGTGGAATTCACCATTTTTAAGTATTAATAGAGATATCGAGATTTTAATTGTAAATGCCAATTAAGACCAAAATTCTTTGGTGGTTGATAGAAGTAGATAGCTTACCAAGTACATCCATATATGTATGATTGATCAATATAAAAATCACTATGGACTCTTTTCTATCTCTCTTTTTACCTTGATTTTGAACATATCTCTTAAATGTTTTGATTCAACATTAAAACAGACAATTTTTTCTCACTAACACTTAAAACTAAATTTGTTTTCATCAAAGATTTTTATATAAACAATTTTCTTTGGAACAAAAGCTTTGAACTGAAAAAAAAAATCTTTTTTTAGATTTTTTTGCATTTTCATTCTGAGCTTAGAAAGTTTTTCATGAGCTGTACTATGTGGAGTCCTTTACAATGATCTTTTGAAGACATATTTTTTCCATTTAAGTTGCAAAAGGAAGACAATTAATATATTTTAGCGCATGGTAATACTAGGTGCATTTTTGGTAATTAAAGCTATAGAAATGTTGTGCACCTCTTACATGTCATTTACTATCTCATTCGATTGAAAAATAATGAACAAAATTGACAAGTAGATAGAATATCCATACAAACTACTTAACAATCTAATTGATCTATCTTAGGTGATTATTACATTACTCAACAAGAATTTTAAGAAATAATTACAACATTTGCTTAATTTTTTTAAATAATCTATATCCCATGTATTATAGAATTTTTTTCTTTTGACATAAAAAAAATTGTGGTAGAAAATTTTATGACCTTTCTTATTTTTATTATTTAAAATAAAAGTTACATAAACTAGTAAATATTTTTGTAGAAATTATTATTTGTTAGAAATTAAATATTTAGATAATCAAAAAAATTTCAGCCCCATCCCCTCTTATGAATTTCTGGATCCGTCATGAAATTACATCCTCAAAACTCAAACTTGATATCAGTATCTAGTATCTAGAGTTAAAATAAAACAATTTGATCTATCTAAAATACAAAATTCTATAGTTAAACTTGTTATCTAAATTATGTAATACTGTAACAAGCATTTACTTATATTAAAAAATTATAGTACATTTTTTTTAAGAAAACAATTAATAGAATATTAATATTTTACATTATATAAAATTTATAGGCTTTTTTTTAATAAATATTTTTATTTAACGGTTAAATGGATTAACGAAATTCGACCGGCATATATAAATACAATGAATAAGTTTGATATTGTTTACTCTTAAAATAAATAGATTCCCATCATGCGCATGCATAGAAAGAAAGTTTTCCATAAAAAAAATGCATACAAAGAAAGTTCGGTTATTTTTTACACAGAGTAATTAATATCTATAGCTGTATGTAATAAGCCACCAATTAAGAACCACAGTTAGGACTAAGTATTCACTATTGATTTCAACTTAACAAAGCACAATTGGATATAATGTGATGAGACCTTTTGCTTCTTACCAACCGTACCCAAATTTGCGGGTCTATCTGGTGAGCAATGTATGCTGGACACCTGTGATTCTTCTTTTGATCTTCTTTTTAGACACCGACAAAGATGAATCTTGCATTGAAAGATGAAAGGTATCCTTAATAAATGTATATAAACTTCAACATATAAATAGATAAATAACAAAATCTCTCGGTCATATAATAAGTGTCGAGTACCACAACAAGAAAATTAAATTTCATTTTAGAGAACCAAAAAATTTGGTTGCTAAAAATAAATTTTAAGTCCTAAAATAAGTGTTATTTATATTTTTAATATAATATTAATTACTTTTATAAGATTTTCTATGTAACATTAATAATAAAGTTAATTTTATAAAATTATTATTATTTTTTATCTATTTATTAGTTTTTCTTGTATAAAGAAAAAACCTAAGACAACACTTAATTTCAGACATAAAAAATATTATATAACAACACTTTTAATTATGAAATGTAAGAATTATAAATATAAATTATTAGATATTATTTAAAGAGTGAATTTTTAATTTAGTTTTTAAAGTTATAATTGTTAGTTATATTAATCTTTAAAATTAATGAAATAGAAAAATAATCCTTAAATTTACATTTCGTCAATCAATTTAGTCCTTCAAATTATAATGTATGGTTAAATTAGTTATTGAAATAAATAAAACGGTCACTAAAATTGTAAATTATCAATTAATTTAGTTTTTAAAAATTTAATGATAATTGAAATTTTAGATGCTTTTTATTTTTATTTTACAAATATATAAATTATACAAATTTATTTATTCAAGTATATAAAATTATTTATTTAAATTATACAAATCTTAAAAATTTATTTGTTAAATATATTATTTTTTTAATAACCATCCTGCAAATAAAAGGGCGGAAGATGTATATATAATTTATAAATAATTAATCATTTATATAATTGAATTAATAAATTGGTTTAATAAAAATAAATATATTTAATAAATAAATTTATCATCTTAACTATTACTCCCTCTGTTTCCTATATAATAGTCGTTCAGAGGATTTTCACGGTAACAAACAAATGCAATTACTCCACTCTTTCCTAATCCTAATAAAACTGTAGACACTTTTCCTATTAAGTCTCTTCTCTCACTCCACGTTTTTCTTAATGTCCATAACTACTATATACTCCTATTTCTCTCTCTGTGTCCATAACTAACGCATATTCCTAATTTCCTATAGGTTGACATTTCATTAATTATCTCTAACGTGTTTTCCTGAAACAAAGTAATTTCGGGAATGTAAGCTAATGTTTCTTCTCCCAGCCAACCTTTTGGCATCTGTTGAAGCATTTCTCTCCCTTTGTTCAATTAATACTTTTTAAACAAAATTAAACTTCCCTCTATAATTTTATTCTTAAAATGCTTACCACCAAAAGTTTTGATTCGAAGAGACATTAAGATCTTTCCTATTTATGTTACTTTGTACTTGCATCTTACCCTCTTTCTTTTTAAATTTAGATTCAAAGCATGCATTATCATTAATTCGATCTCTTTTGTTGGGAATAAGTCATTTATGGAGAAGTGGAAGAGCTGGGGAACGTGTATGTACTCCATTGCATTTAATTTTTCTTTGAAGTTTTCAATTATTTATTATTTAATTTTATAAAAAAATATGTAAATGATTAAATGAAATACGAGTATAATTGAAAACAAAAATTAATCTTATCTTCAATTTTGAAAACGACAAATAAATAAGAAGATTTTTTTTTAAAAATCCGACAATTAAAAAGGGATGAAGGGAATATTATTTTACTAAAAAATATAAGCATGCACCTTAGGATAGGGTGTAAATGGTCCAGGTTTAATCAAGTAATTTAGTCTATATATTTCAACTCAACCTAATTAAATTTAATTGGATTGAGTTGATAGTGTATGTGATGAGATTGAGCCAGGATTTTGATAACTCGTTGATTCGTAAGAATTCAAAATGTTGAAATAAGTGTTGAATTGATAGTTGATTCCTAAGAATGATAAGAGATTGAAAAATTGAGAAAAACTTTCAAATTTTCATTCAATAATAAAAATTTCCCCCTTTGAGTACATATGTTTTCTCTATATAAGGAAAAATTAATAAAACTCCCTAGAATCTAAATAAAAGACAATAAGCAAAGATTATATATTTCTAATATCACTAATTAATATGTTCCTAAAATAGCATTGCATATATGATAAAGATATAATATCTTTATTAAAAAGAAAACATAATATATTAATATTTCTAATTTTCCTTAGAAATCTTATTTAATTATGGGAGGTCACCTTCTTGATGCTTCTTGAAGGTTCAAATGATTTCTTCATTTTGGACCTCATGTGCTCACTCTTGTCATTGAACTTCCAATTCCATACTAGAGCCTTGACATCCTCTTTCACAACTTGAACTCTTTTCAGCCTATGATTACACCACACTTCTACATTAAATTTTTGACAGATTGGATTTGACTATTGGGTTGAGTCATTAAAAAACTTCACCTCTTTAGCTCTTTAAAAAAAATTTAAAAATACCGTAAACTCAAAAATAATAAATGATATTTTTAAATGTAATGTAAGATATAACTCCTAAAAAATGTATTATTTTTTGGTTTCTTGGGTCATACCAGTTTGTTTTACAATACTTTGTGAAATGTGGTAACAGCTCATTCATAATGATAAACCAAAAATATATAAATTGTTTAAGTAATAACTCATTTATAATGATAAAACATAAACTTGTAAGGTTATAATTTGTTTAACAACTCAGTCTTGGGGAGATACTCTCTCTACCTTTTATGGGGGCTTATGAGACTGATTTAATATTTTTTATAATTATTATATATTTGAGTTGGATTGAGTTTGATCAGTCTAGAACTTCAAATTTGTTATTGAATCCAATTCTAATTGGATTCATTAAAATAAATTCAATCAAATCCAATGATTTAATCTAACTCACAAAAATGTAATTAATAAATAAAGTAATCATGTGTGTGTATAATATTTGTGTATATAAAATATAAATAAGCCAGATGATCTAACGATGGAGAAGAAAGAAGTCCACGGTTCAAATATTGCATTCAATATTTTTTACATTTTTTAAACTCTTAATTGCATAGGATAAAATTCATGGAAAAAAAAATAAAAAACTAAGATACAAAATGAACAATTAAACATTTTTAGTTAGGGGCAAATTTGACCTTCTACTACAATTGATAAGACTATATATATATATATATAAAAGGTTTTGTACTAAGTAATGGTACAACAAAAATGAATCCAATAGCATTAAGATGGGTTGTTCTATTGTTCATGTTAAATTTGATTGATTTTGAATCGGATTTTTCGTATAAACTTTTTTAATGAAATTAAGTGGAAAAAAATTACAAATAACATCTAAATTATTTGTATTTTTATATAAATTTCTAGGTGAACAAAAATAAAGTGTGAAATCAATTTTAAAAAATTATTTATTTATTTAGTTTATCTTTTGATCATTATTTATAAAATAAAAATAAAAATATACTAAATCAATTTTTTCAAAAAGAAAATGAAAAGGAAACATGTAAGATATCACCACAAGAAAATCCTACTTAAAATCACACTCCCAATTAATAATAAAAATTTTCTAGAGCATGTATGTATATAAAAATATATTTAAAATATTTATTGACATATCTACTAACATATTTTTTAAATAATTAATAATATATTAAAATTTAAAATAATATAAGTATGCAGATTCTTATTATTTATTATAATAGTATTTTTATTTTTATTTAATTTTATTTAATAAGTTATTTAATTTTTTAAAGAATTAAATTATATAATAAAGATACATAATTAAATGAAATAACAGTATTTTTTACTTTTTAAAAATATTTATGTATGTAATTTATTTATAATATTTTTTATCTATATTACAATAAATAATATGAATATCTTAATATAGATAAAAAAATATTATCACTAAATCACAAGTATTATTTTAAAAGATAAATATAATATATAAATTAAAAATAAAAATTATATAAATATACATATTTTAATTTATGTAAAATAGAATTTAATCTTATATATTATATTTTAAAAATAATATATAAGATTATAAAATTATAATAAATTTAAAAAATAAAATTTAAAATATAGGAGGACTCAAATAATGAATTAAAAATGGGGGACTTAGATGAATTTTGAAATATAGGAAAATCCAAATAATAATTTAAAAAATAAGACACCGATTCAGTAAAATAAGTAAAATAGGAAAAATAATTTTACAATTAAGTTTTTTTTTTAAAAAAAAAATAAATGATTCACGTGACTTTTTTTTTCCTAAACCATTACCAAAAAAAAATCTGCACCCTATTCACTGGGCCAACATCTCCTCGCAGTTGTTGGTGGCGGCTAGATGGAGCGGCGTGGTGCAATCAGCAACTTCCTCAACCAAAAACACTTTCGCAAAAGGCTACAGCTTCTCCCTCTAATCCAACATCACAACACGCATAGTATGCATTAGATTTTAAACCAAAACAGCAACAATTTCATATCCAATATCTTGGTACGTATATCTACCAACGAAAGATAGGCATTACATTTGGACCCCTTTTGACAAGAACGCCCATATCCCTTCCACCATTAAATCCTGTGCCCATATTTGTTTTTTTTTTCTTTCTGGGAAATTGATTTTATTATCCCTACACGGTGGTGGGTTGCAGTGACAAAAACATTGATAGGTTTCAATTGAACTAGCAACAGGGAAATTACAATGCGGAAAAACAAACCAACAACGAACGGATCGAGCACGTGACTCATTTATTCATTCTTTTTTAATTTTTTAAATAGAATAATTTTACCCGTTAGATTGGTTGATTTTAATGGATGAGATTTGGCGTAAGTATTTAAAACTTGCCGTGGGTGTAAATTGATCTTCTCCCATATTTAAATTCTTCCTACTAATAAAAACTAACAAACTAACGATTAATGTTTTTTACAACAGATTAAATAAGTGTTTTAGTAAGGGTATAATGAAATTTTATATTAACTAATAATTTATCCTATGTGCATGAAATATATATATATATATATATATATATATATATATATATATATATATATATATATATATATATATTTCTTTATACGCTAATATTTCAATCCTACATTGAAATTATGTTATTATAGTTCCGTATTGGGTAATCAAGAATACAAGATGCATTCCAAAATACTGAATCTGGAACTATTCTAAAATAATTCTGTAATACATGATCCGGAAGTCACGTAGGACATTTTTGGAGTGAGTAATATGGAATACATATTGTGTTTCAGATTACTCCCATATGAAACTATGCTACATAAATTTCGGAACATAATATGTATTGTGGATTACTCAATCCAAACCTATACTAACATAATTCCATATTTTCTTATCCTAAAAAGTTTAATATTTATAAGAATTACCCAATCCAGAAATATAAGTAGAGGTAAAAAAAAAACCTTACCGGCTTAATGTGATCAGTAGCTTCGCAGTGTACATAAAAAGGAGACATATGAAGGGAATATAACCGCTAATTTGTGCAAGGGAAACAACAAGAGATGCTGACGAAGGGAGACGACGAGAATCACAGAGGGAGAAAAAAAAAGCATAAAAAGGGTAATTTGGGATTTGAAAAATTTAGGGGGTGAAGGTAACAAAAAAGGCTGGAGGAAGCAAAAGCCTTGTTAAGGGCACCCATCGCAAGAGTGAACAACACCCATCAAAGTTGCCGGGTGTTGCTAGGTGCACCCAGCAAAATTGTTGGTGCACCCAGCAATTCAATGAAGTACCAATATTACCCTTTATTTAAAAAACAGAAGATAATATATTTTTTAAAAAAAGTCTTTCTTTTTCTTCCGTGCCAGCTTTCTTCTTCCTCCGTTTTCCTCCGTTGCCCGTGCACCCAGCAATCTTCCATTTCAAATTTGCTTCTCGTCTGGCTTCTTCTTCCTCTGCGCCATTCGTTTCTTCTCATATGGCTTCTTCTCCTCCGTGTTGGCTTTCGTTCTCCCCGGCTTCCCCTCCATTGGGTTTTTCCTCCATTGGCTTTCTTTGTTCGTTTCCTTCCGCCATCCAGGATAGTGTTCTAACCTCGTATCTCTGTGAATCGTGCAAATGGTCGTAGGATAGATGACATTAGTGACGTGTGGTGCTTGAGGTTGAAGACGAAGGTTTTTCCGCGGAGAAGAACCTTCTTCCGCGCGTGTGAAAGTGAACTGTTGGTATTCGAGCAGAAGAAGGTGTTCTTCCGCGGGATCCAGCGAAAGAAGGTTCTGCAGGTTCTTCCATGGGATCCAGCGGAAGAACGTTGTCTTCCGCGGATGCCCGCGCCTTCTCGCGGAAGAACCTGCGGAGCCTTCTTCCGCAGGCTACCTGTCCTTCTCGCGGAAGAACCTGCGGAGCCTTCTTCCGCGGACCATGTTTTGCTGTATATTGGTTTTTTTTTTTTTTGAAAATTATGTCTGAACCACCAATTTATTGATATTATTAGTAAGTTTTTTTATTTATTTGCTATTACAAAGTGTATATGTATATGAGAAATGATAAATTGTTATCTTTGATATATGAATTAGATGCATATATTGTATAAGGAAAATTTTTAATTAATGAACCTAAGCTGTGACTTATATGTATTATGTGGTTGTTTGAGGCTTTAAGGTTTGTATATGTATGTGGTGATTTTGTTTTTCATGCACCCTTGGTTGTTGCTTTTGATGCACCCTTGGTGGTTATTTGTGTTGCACCCTAGGTGGTGATGAAAGATAGCTTTCATGCATCCTTAGTGACCAAAAAAGAAAAACATCCAGTGTATATGTTGGAATAAGCTACAAATAAATGAATCTCCCAACTCTAGCAAATTCTTGTGTGTACATTAGTGAGAAACATACAAAACATGTGTTTGAACAAATTAGTAATGACAAAGCTTTGTTTCCAATTATTTGAATATTTAATTTGAGCGAAAAAAAGTAAATGTTCTTCATGATTTCAGATCATGGTTAGAACACGAGGTTTAGGTCGTGCGTTAGGAACTGACAGAGGTAGATGCATTAGTGAGGATGCGCATCAGGTTGATGTTCCTCGGCGTCGCAGGCCTACTGCTTCAGCACGTAGGCAACGGGTTCGTGTGCGTGAGGACGTTACAGAGAGAGCTGAAGATGTGCCTCAGTTGCATGAGGATGTTCCTCATGTGTCTGATGCTACCCCAGAGATGACAGGCGTCGCTGATGCTGTTCACACAGAGGGAGTGGCTACTGATGAGAGCTTGGGGTCACCTGCTACAGATGAGGGATTCCCCGGTGGGCCACGGGACCCATCGGTTTTGACCGGTTTTGCTGAGCATGTCGCACATAGCATCTGGAGTGGACAGGTCGTGCTTTTTAATGTTGAGTAATTACATAAAAAATATTTGTAGTTGGATTGTTTTTTATATACATGTTATTCAATTTAGGAATGACCCAATCTAAAGTTGGTCTCCCATGGTAGAAAAGTAGATAAAATTGGGAGACCAACGCCTGAGATCGAAGGCATGATTGCTGCCACCGGATTGAGTCCACTGATCAAGTGTTCTGTTATCACCATTGATCCTAGACTCATATCCGCCTTCGTCGAGAGGTGGCATCACGAGACTAGCACGTTCCACCTACTAGTAGGCGAGTTGACGATCACGCTGGATGACGTGGCGTCACTCCTACACGTTCCCATCACTGGCACGTTGCATAAGTTCGAGCCGCTGGTTACTTTAGACGCGATTGGTCTACTGACGGAGCTTCTTGAGGTGAGTCATGAGGAGGCTACAGTTGAGACCCGACATGCTGGTGGGCCTCATGTCTGTTTGGGGTGGCTTCGGGACGTGTATGAGAGCTAGTGCAGGGCCAGACGATGGGTTGTAGCAGCCCGCATGTATCTGCTCCACTTTGTGGGTTGTATTCTTTTCGCCAACAAGAGTTCAACCCATGTACATGCCACGCACCTGGAGGCTTTCAGGGACCTGGCCCAGGTAGGGGATTCGCCTGTGGAGCGGTTGCATTGGTCCACATGTACGAGCATCTGAACGACGCGTTGCAGGCCTCTACACGGCAGGTGGGCGGTTACATTACACTTCTTCAGGTATGTATTATTACTGATAATTTAAATTGAAGTAGCATTGAATCCCTTTTTTTTTTTATTGATGTTCACTATGTGTTTGTAGTGCTGGATATACGAGCACTTTCCTACAGTGCATACATGCATCGTTCATGATGCTTATGATGAGGGGAGCCCATGGGCCTGCAGGTGGCTTACGGGTAAGGCTCATATGACGGGGATCAAGGGATCCCCGTATCGGAGACGTATGGATGCCCTAATTGTGACTGACGTGTGCTGGATGCCCTATGCTGAGCATCGGGGAGTCAGGGGCTTTGACTTGATATCGTCGTACACCGGCTAGCTCAGATGGGGTAAGATTGTCGTGTACGTTTGACCTGAGCGGGTTCTTCGACAGTTTGGCTACATTCAGACCGTCCCTCCGCTGCCAATTTGTGATTCTTTGACGGGTGATGATATAGATGACCAGTGGCTGCATTTTTCAAACCATTTGGTGCCTGCAGGGGATCTCTATGTAGTTCTTGGGCAGGTGGCGCCAGACTACATGGAGTGGTTTTTTTTGGATTTTGCACCCGTTCGTCACACGGATCGAGGAGACTGTTGAGCCGAGACATCCACCTCCCCCTCATGATGAGGAGTTCGTCGAGCCACCCATCCCCGAGGTTTCAGTCGCGTCTGATCTCCCTACACATTCAGTGGTAAGCATAACTTGTGTAGTTTTTCATAATTTAAACTTTTTAAAAATGTGATATTGACTTTGTTATTTTGACTGTGACAGGTTGACTGCGAAGGATGTCAAGAGATGGCTGAGGATTTAGGAGCGATTGCTGAGGATTTGGAGCGGGTCATCAACCTCAGGATGGTCACTGAAGGCACTGACTTATATGACATCATGACTCGTTGTCTGAGGAGAGCTAGAGGTGACGCCGCAAATGGAAGTCTTAGGCCGCGACAGAGATGCCGCATGGATTAGGATTTATATTTTTATTGTATTTAAATTATTAATTTTAGTATTTGTTTATGTATGTGATAAAACACATTTACTTATATCATTTATGATTTATGTTTGTCTCTCTATAAATATATGCTTTGAAATTTAAATATAAACCACACACATGAGTCACATTTATAATGGTATTTGAATATATAAAATAAAGAAGATAAAATAATTTAACAAGGAGATTTTCTCCTGCTTTGTAATTTAATATAAATATATAAATATTATTTGTTTTAGGAAAAGAAAAAAGATTGTCATATTGAAAATAATGTTATTCCATTCATTCAAATATGGAAAGAAAAAATAAAAATGATGACATCACAATTTTATTAAAGAAAAAAATATGTAAAACAAACTTATTATTTATAGTATTTATTTTAGGAAAAGATATGTAGTATTAGAATTAAAAGTTATTTTTTTATAATATTATAATTATTTTAATATTATTATACAGATATTGTATTTTTATAATATTAGAATTAAAATAGTATTTAATAAATAAAACTATGTTGTATCAGTATAAATTACTTTTTCAGTAGTAATAAATATATGCCTTTATAAAAAAATTAGTCACTGATAAAATTGATTTATATTTTAAACTAATACAATGTTATGGTGACTAAAAAACTTAAAAAAAAAATCAAAACATCTCTATTTTTTGTTTTCTGTACATCTGGTTTTTTTAGAAGAAAAATTGATGTAAAACAATTTTGAAAGTGAGCTAAAATTAATTTATCCCAATTTTGGTCAAATTTGCTTTGTTATTAAAATTTAATTTATAATTTAAATGTTAAAATTTATAACTATTCTGAAATCATATAATTTAAATATATATACGTACAATAAAGAAATTTAAAAGTTGGACCTGTTAGAAACATGCCTAAGTATCCCTGTTCGGCCTTTTTTTTAAATTATGTGGGAGCCGTTTGAGACTGTCGAGGGCCCCTATTTGTCATGTTTGCACGTCATGAAACCCAAAAAAAATAAAAGCAGCGCCCCGTTCCATTGAATCGCACGGCAAACCGAGGCACCAAAAATAAAAAAAGTTGGTTTTGGGCCTGTTAGAAACATGCCTAAGTACCCCTTGTCATACTCTAATTTCGTCCGGGGACCATCCGTTGTTGGGATGCGACCCTCGTTTGACCACTTCGAGGTATTTGGCACCCATCGTTAGACAATTTGTGAAGTTCCAAGACATGCCGGAAGCCAAAAGAAAAGCATTGTAGCACAATCCGTGAAGTTCCGTGACATGCCGGAAATTAAAAGGAAGTGTTAGTGCGCAATCTGTAAAGTTTCGTAACGTTCCGAAAGGTAAAAAGGGATGATTACATGATCCCTAAGGTTTCGTAACATTACGGAAAGAAAACAAGCATTGTTACGAAATTCGTAAAGTTTCGTAACGTTACGAAAAAAGAATCACCAAAAAAAGACAGGGGATGTATTTAGTAAAAATGGGGGTTCAAATAGCAATCAGGCCCACTTGGGCCTTCCAGGATGTTCCTCCAGAAGGCGGTTGCTTCTGGAGGAAGCAACCTAGCTCGCCTGGGCGAGCTGGGTGGCAAACTCCTCCCCTATTTTCCTATAAATAGAGGGAGGAGTGAAGAAGAAAAATGTTCAGCCCTCCTAGTATTTCGAGATCACTTAAAATTAGTGAGGAAAATTGTTTCCGTGAAGAAAATCCAAGCCGAGGCGCTTCGGTAACGTTTCCGTGAGTGATTTCGCGAAGATTTTTAACCGTTCTTCGACGTTCTTCGTCGTTCTTCGGTCTTCAACCGGTAAGTTCCCGAAATCGAACTTTTCAATTCATTCTATGTACCCTTAGTGGTCCTCATTTGTTTTCACGTGCTTTTATTTTCATTTCATTTACTTTCCGTATCCCCTTTTGACGTGCTTTAGTCATTTACTTAAGTCATTTTCTCCCCTAATCAAAAATAAAATAAATTTCCACCGATCATTTGAATTATAAAATTCGTTAATTTCTGTTAAAATGAAATTCGACCGTTCGGTCATGCCGTAACCGTGTTGGAAACCAAAAAGAGGTAAAATAATAATATAATAATCAAAAACATCTTTTAGTAAAATAAAAAAAAATCAATCGGACGTTTATCTTTGGGATTTCTCTTTCTTAATCGAATCGGCTAATAACCAAAGTGAAACTAAGGCTAAAATCAATTCATAAACCAAACTTTTGTCATCGCCTAAAAAAAACCATTTTCAAAGGTCCAACACCTTGAAATGGTCTTTTCCGCTTTTATTGGTTAAGTGTAGATTTCTAAAAAGCCTAAAATCAATATATAACTTTGTTACCTCTTTCAAAAATAAAGAAATCATTAATGGTCCAATGCCTTAATGTTTTTCTCACTTTTCAAAAGAATCGAAAGATTGTCTAATGGTCCAACGCCTTAAATGACCTTTCATTCAACAAAAACATATCTTGCAAAAAAGGATAAAAAATAACGTAACCAAAACGCTTTGTTCACAAAAGAACTACGTAGGTCTGATTTTCTCATCACAATTGAGGAATATGTAGGAGCAAAGGGAAACGCCCTTGTCGACCATAAAAAGATAAAAACATAAAAAAGACATAAAAAAGACATAAGAACGTAAAAAGGGAAAAGAATATAAATTGAAGTCATATTTGCACATTTGATTGAAGGCTGCCGTCTCTTGTGATGAACGCGTGGGGTGCTAATACCTTCCCCTTGTGTAAATACAACTCCCGAACCTTTCACTTAAAGTTCGTAGATCACGTCTTTTCCGGTTTTTCCGACGTTTCCCTCAAATAAATGTTGGTGGCAACTCCGCGCGTATTCCTTTCTTGGAACACGCACCCGTGAGTCACGCGTCGCCCTCTCGCCGAAGGGTAGGTTGCGACAATTGGCGACTCCATTGGGGACTGTTTTTAGAGAGTTAAGCCATTTAATCTTGTGCAAATGTTTTACCATGACTTTCTCCTTTGTTGGCTTCCCTTTATTTTTCTTATGTTCTTGTATATATAACTCTTTAATGCTTTTAGTGCGTTTTAAAATGTATGCATGAGGTAAATATTTATTCATTTGATGCACACAAACACCAACACTATTTGCACACACGGTGAGTTGAAAAAAAGGGCCCTATACCCGGGCTCGTGGGAACATAAGGAGTGGAGGTGAATCTGTGATCATGCTAGGTCTTCGACTTGCTTGGTTACAGTGAACCCTCATCTAGAGTTTTTCTCTTTGATAACATATTGTTGCTAGTAGTCCCTACTACTGCAATATGTTCTTCGAAGGGGATGATACCTCTAGAGACCATTAAGTGAGATATGACCACCTTGGGAATTATCACTAAAAGCCTAGTTAGCTCCCTTCCATTTAGGTCCCTTGAATAGGGGCACGAAGCGGACACGCTGCGTGCCATTTTTTCACATTGCCATGCATAAGTGTCATGTACCCTTTTGCTTATATTTTGTGAATATTGTCATACTATGTACATTCCTGTGTTGTGCCTTTCGCATATGCATCACGCACGGGTTCTGTCTTGATCCCCTCTCTTTAACAAACCAACGGAGGGTCTGTGTCACCTTCTTAAATACATACGTTGGGCACTTTACTACCCCAAGACGTTGTATCTAAGAAGGAGACAATTTCCCGAGCTCCCGTATTCATAAATTGCATCTGTGTCATATGCATTTCTTTATGCATTCATCCATTCCACCCATGATAGATGTCGGAGTTTTGATTCGCACCATTTTTTGTTCACTTTAGTAAAACATGGGATCAAGTCAAATGCCTTCGCTTAAAAAGAGGTTCTATCAAGTCAAGGTCAAGAGCCTAGGGGTCACCAATCTAAAAGAGTTAGGGCAGTTGATGGGTCAGCTCCAGCGGCAAGCTTTTCGCAAAGCTTACGGTAAAATATGGGACCTAGCCATGGTAGAAGTCTCCGCAGAGGCCATTGCCTCCCTCGCCCAGTATTATGATCAACCGTTGAGGTGCTTCACCTTTGGGGACTTCCAGCTATCACCAATGGTGGAAGAATTTGAAGAGATCCTAGGATGCCCTCTAGGGGGGAGGAAACCATACCTCTTCACAGGGTTCTATCCCTCATTAGCTAGAATTTCCAAGATAATCCAAATCTCCGCGCAGGAATTAGACCATAGGAAGCAAGTCGAAAATGGGGTGGTTGGAATACCGAGAAAATATTTGGAGGCATAAGCAAGAATCTTGGCAGGTAAAGGCGAGTGGGCCCCGTTCATAGATATTCTCGCACTGTTGATTTTCAGAGGAGTCATCTTTCCGAATGTGGATGGGTTGGTGGACCTGGCAGCGATCGACGCTTTTCTCGCCTATCATAACCACAAGGAAAGCCCGGTTGTCGCTATGCTAGCCGACCTATATGACACCTTCGACCGAAGATGTGAAAAGAGCAATACAAGGATTGTTTGTTGTACTCCAGCTCTTTATGTATGGTTAGTTTCACACCTTTTTCGCCAAGAGGTGAGGCATGCTTGCCCGCTAGAAAGCCACCGCTCATGCACAGAGAAAGGAGGGGCAAATTGGGACCAACTCTTAGCAAGCAAAGAAGGAGCATCTGTCAACTGGTTCCCTCGATGGAAGGAAGGAAGAACCGGAGTTCTTATTTCATGCGGAGGATATCCAAATGTTCCCTTGATGGGGACGAGGGGTTGCATCAGCTGCAATCCCGTTCTTGTTATAAGACAACTTGGCTACCCTATGAGAGGGGCGCCACTAGAGGATGAGCTCGCGCCTGTCATTTCACGAGGCTTCAATAAGACCAACATGGAGACACTTCAGAAGGTCCGCAAGGCATGGGAGGTGTTGCAAAAGAAGGACAAGGAACTCAGGGGCAGTAACAATGGGCCCATCAGTGGCTATCATAAGTGGTTAAAAGCTCACGTGCAAGGTTTGGATTGGCTCCCGAGTTTGAGAACCGCTAAAAGGGAGGAAGTTGAGGCACCGGAGGAAGATGAAGAGGTGCAGGCCCTTAGGAAGGAATGCCAAAATGAGAGATATAAATATAGCTACCACCAAGGCTTTGGAACAAGAGAGCAAGAGGGCTCGTAGGGAAGAGCACAACCGGAACAAGTTCCGAGGGGCTCTATGGGGTAGCAACAGCGAGCTTAAACTCCGAAGAGAGGAAAGGGACCAATCACGAGTAGACAGTTTGATCTTGAAAGATGAATTGAAGGCTTGCTCGAGGTCCAAAAGAAGTTTGTCTCAGCGGTTATGCGAGACAGAGACCAACATGTTAGCTATCATCACCAAGTACCAAGAACAACTAAATCTAGCCGCGGCCCACGAGCATAGAGTGGTGGACGAGTATGCCCAAGTGTACCCGGAAAAGGAGGCTAGAGGAAGGGTGATCGACTCGTTACATCAAGAGGCAACAATGTGGATGGACCGATTTGCTCTTACCTTGAATGGGAGTCAAGAACTTCCCCGATTGCTAGCCAAGGCCAAAGCAATGGCGAACACCTACTCCGCCCCCGAGGAGATCCAGGGACTTCTCAGCTATTGTCAGCATAAGATAGACTTAATGGCCCATATAATTAGGAACCGTTAGGAAGTTTGTATTGTCGCTCAGATTTTGACTAGTTATAAATTTTCTGAATAAAATGAGTTTATCTCGCATTTTTACTCCAAAGATCAGTGCGAATCAAACCACTCTCGCATTTTATCTCTAGCATGCATTCATATCATGCATCACATAAGCATCTCTTCATGGCATCATAATGAACATATCGTTCCTGCATTTGTCCGTTATCATATTCCAACATCACATTTTGCATGAGTCATTACATCATCATGCATATGCTTTCAACATACTTTTTGTTCTACAAACTGCATACCTTTTGTTTTCATGTTCGCTCATGCATGATCCTTGCATTTTCCTCTGTAAAACAAAAACAAAAAAAAGGGAAGCATGAAAATTCACGATGCATTCTTTGTTGCATATATTCGGTACCATGAGCCAACCATGATTGGATCATAAACCCGTTTCACTTAAAAACAAAATGATTGAACATGGTACCTAATGCATAACTAGGAATTATGTTTCTTCGGGCATCTCAATTTCATAATTACATTTTCCATGCACCGCTTAAAGTATGCCCGAGTCATTCATCCCTTTGAAAGGTTGTTGAAGTATTGGCGATCAGAATTACCATTCCTTGGATTATAGGGTTGAACTAAGCTCATGCTTTTTTGAAAAAAGTTCATCAAGTCAAGTTGAAGTATGGAAGTAACCATCTTGCAAAAATTGGGGCAAAAGATGAATCGAGTTACATCGCTGCTTCGTCTATTGCCAAACACATTTAGGACTGTTGATGTCCTTGTTACTTCCAGTTTCACCTTGACAAAGATGTCATGGACCATGTTGAAAATCTAAATTGATTCAACCCCATGTTCTGCATAAAAATTCGCAATACTTCAATTGTGTATCATTCACATACATCCATGCTTTTCATTGGTTGCATTGCTCATTGCATTCTTTCCTTGAAAAAAATAAAAAATAAAAAAAAATAAAAAATAAAAAAATAAAAATAAAAATGAACTTAATCATTGTCAACCGAAAGAAAAGAACACACTTTACGGCGCCCTTACCGAACTCGTGCTAAGAGCTAGAGTAATGAGTGAAGTAGAGGAGGTGCAAGAACAGATCAAGGCTGACATGGAGGTCATGAAAGAGAAAATGGCCACAATGATGGAGGCCAATATGAGCATGAAGGAGATAATGGAGGTCAATGCGGCTGCATTGCTGAGGTGAACCCGATGCCCCCATCTAGCCTCAACCAAATGAATCATCCAACCTCAGCTAGGGTAGGCAAAGATTTGGAAAGTACGGGCGGCCCCCATTATGCGCAAATTCAAAACAAGCATGCCTTCCCACCATATGGCTGGCCTCCCAACTATACACCACCCAATGTAGCATACACTCCCAGTGAGGATGTCAATAACTCCACTCCTATACCCATTAAGAGCCAACAACCCCAAACTGATCATGCACATGTCTCTTAAGCCGTGGGGGAGACACATGAAATTCCCCACCACAATCTAGCCAACTTCGAGCCTTGCCTCGGATATGCCACTGGAGGGCAAGCAGTTGGTGGTATACCCATGCCAAACACTTTGGAGGGCCCTCAGTTTCGCCCACAACCACAACCCTTGCATTTTGCGGTGGGAAGAGCCTCTCCTGCTATGACTGAAGAGGGAAAGTTGGATCATATAGAGGAAAGGCTCAAGGCCATTGAAGGAGGTGAAGATTATGCCTTTGCTAACCTAGAAGAGTTGTTCCTAGTACCCGAACATGGTCATTCCTAAGTTCAAGGTGCCAGACTTTGACAAGTACAAGGGGTCTACTTGCCCTAAGAACCATCTAAAGATGTGTTGTCGAAAGATGGGGGCATACGCAAAAGATGAGAAGCTGCTGATACATTTTTCCCAAGAAAGTCTTACTAGGGCAGCTGTTACCTGGTACACTAACTTGGAACCTTCCCGAGTCCATTCTTGGAAGGACCTAATGGTTGCCTTCGTTAGGCAGTGTTAGTATAATGGCTTCGGATAGGATGCAACTACAGAACATGAGCAAAAAAGGGGGCACAGATCTTTCAAAGAATACCCCCAACGGTGGAGAGACCTGGCAGCTCAAGTGGCACCTCAATGACGGAAAAAAATGATGACAATGATAGTGGACACATTACCAGTATTCTACTATGAAAAGATGGTGGGCTACACACCTTCAAGCTTTGCTGATTTAGTTTTCACCGACGAAAGGATCAAAGTGGGTATAAAAAGAGGCAAATTTAATCATCCTGCTTGGACGAATGAGAAAACTAGGGCAATTAAAGAGGGTGAGAATGAGGGAGAAACCCATGCTATGACTACCATTCCTATACAGCCAAGTTTACCACCAACCCAACAATGTCCTTACTCAGCCAATAACAAACTTTCTCCTTCCCCACCACCCAATTATCCATAAAGGCCATCCCTAAATCAACCACAAAGCCTGTCTACCACACAACCAATGCTAAACACCACCTTTAGCACGAACCAAAACACCAACCAAAAAGGAATTTTGCAACAAAAAGCCTGTAGGATTCACCCCAAATTCCGGTGTCATATGCTAAACTTGCTCTCATATCTACTCGATAATTCAATGGTAGCCATAACCCCTGCTAGGTTTCCTCAACCTCCATTTTTCTGAGGATACGACTTGAACGCAACATGTGCATATCATGGAGGAGCCCTGGGGCATTCCATTGAGCATTGTAGGACCCTGAAGCATAAGGTGCAAAGTTTAATTGATGTGGACTGGTTGAAATTTGAGGAGAATCGCTTGTTGAATCCTAACACTGACAAGCGACACCACACATGGGGCAATTTTGAAAGCTGTTGTTAGATGTCTCTAATGACTCATCAGGATCTTCAAGTTTATGCCATTATTGTAAACCATAGTTACAATGGATAAATTTGACATCTTTGTCCCTCATCCTCTCGTAATTACATCTTTGCTTCCATTGGGATGTGGGTGCAAGCTATTGGTTTGTTTGCTCGAGCGACATGCGCTCCTAAGTGCTGACTTCCAAGACCGTTCAATCAGAAATTACTCGTCTTGCACGTTGGTGGGGGTGCCGTAAAACAACGAGTAAAGTTCAAAACAAATAAGTTTCAAAATAAGAAAAAAAAGCATTTGATTGACTGTGTTTTCAAGATGTTCATGTGACCTCATTTTATCATTCCGAAAAGTTCGTCTTTTTTTAGAGAAGTGAGTTATCAAGAATAGGATGTGGGACAAATGGCCTCAGTTATCTTAAGAAGGGGGGGGGGGGTTGAATTAAGATACAAAGACTATTCCCCAATTAAACTTTCACTCTCTCTATTTGGATTAACAATGCACCCTTAACATGAATTACTCAAAAGACAATTCAAAATAAACTTCTTTAAAGCAAAAGATAAATAGAAATAAGTAAAAGAAGTTTAAGGGAAGAGAGGAATGCAAACTTGATTTATACTGGTTCAGCCACTTCCCGTGCCTACGTCCAGTCCTCAAGCAACCCACTTGAGATTTTCCACTTTCTTTGCAAAACTCCTTCTACAAAGTCTGAACCACATAGGGACAACCCTTCCCTTGTGTTCAAGAATCCTCTACAACAAGAAACCCACGGTCTCTTATCCCTTTTCAGAAAGAAGAAGAGAAGAAGAAATCTCTCTTAAAAGAGATAGATTGTACAATGAAGATCAATCAAAATTCCTTATTGAATATGCAAGTGGTTGACCAAGGAATCTTTTTGAGAGGATAAGACAGTTCAGTTCAGAAAAACTCTTAATCTTTTGAGAGGATAAAATTTTTTGGGCAATTAAAACTCTCTTTAAATTCATGTTTCCAAGTCACCTTTGATGGCCATTCATAAACCATTTGAATAGATGTGACTCTTGGAAATTATTTTCTGAAAATCTCCTCTGGTAATCAATTACAAGACTTGTGTAATCGATTACAGGCTTTAAAATTTGAATTAAAACGTTCTATAAACTGCTGGTGATCAATTACCATCCATGTGTAATCGATTACACATTATAAATTTTGAATTCAAATTTCTAGTAACTGTTATAAACATTTTCAGCTGCTGGTAATCGATTACTAGAGAGTAAATCTCAATTTAAAATGATTTAGATAGAATTCTTTGGCCAAACCTTTTGCTTTTTCAATTTGGAAACTTCTTCCTAAGATTCTAGAGATCAACTTGATCATATATCTTGATTTTCTTGGATTCTTGGATTCTTGTCTTGGAAGCACTTGATCCTTTGGCATCATCAAAACATCAAAACATTTTGTTTCTACATAGGAGTCATTTGACTTAATCCATCAACTGAAAAAATCCTTCAACTATTTCTCGTCCTTGGAAAATTCTTTTTGCAAGAATCAACTGCTTCTTTCGTTCTTCCTCACTACGAGGTTGTGAAAACAAGACAACGATGGTTACCTCATAGCCCTACATTGGGGCAATGAAAGGCACCATGCATAAACCTCAAGCGAACCTAAGGGCAGATTAGAAGTTCTCACCCAATGGGTTCCCAGCTACAAGGTCATGACGAAAGATAAAAATGGATACCTCAAAGCCCTACACTGGGGCAATGAAAGGCACCATACAAAAACCTCAAGTGAACCTAGGGGCAGATTAGAAGTTCTCACCCAATAGGTTCCCTGCTACAAGGTCATGACGAAAGACAACGATTAGTACCTCAAAGCCTTACACTGGGGCAATGAAGGGCACCGTGCATGAACCTCAAGTAAACCTAGGGGCAGATTAGAAGTTCTCACCCAATAGGTTCCCAGCTACAAGGTCATGACGAAAGATAACAATTGGTACCTCAAAGCCTTACACTGGGGCAATGAGGGGCATTGTGCATGAGCCTCAAGTGAACATAGGGGCAGATCAAAAGTTCTCACCCGTCGATATTTTTAAACAAAAAAGGGGGGGGGGGGGGGGACAAACCTTGGAATTTATATGGATTGATTAAACGTCAAACGGCTCCATTGTCGTCACACCAAAATGGTCAAGTGACTAAATCAAACAGAACATACACTCTGAGGGAGTTCCCAAAGAGATTTGCAAAAAGATATGATGAGGTTACATGAATTATCACCTCTTTCAAAAGGATAGTCAATCTGTGTTTTCCTAAAAAATTAAATCAAAATCAAAATCACAAAATAGGGAAAGAATGTCATGAACATTGTACAACTTTCCATTACAAGTCTGCATTTACCGCATTTCAAGACAAAGGTCGTATGCATCTGCATCCTTAAAAATCATGTTAAACTGCATAGATTTCCTACATCTAATATCCAATCATGTGGATTTGGGATGACCGACCCTCTCGATGAGTCAATCTCTTGCTTTCTCACAAGGGTGAACCCTTGGGTACTAATACCTATCTTCTTCAGAGGATTACACGTCCTCGCCTTCAGAGGACTTCACGTCCTCACCTTCAGAGAACTACACGTCCTCGTCGTCAGAGGACTACACATCCTTGTCTTCAGAGGGTTGCACACCCTCACCTTTAGAGGACTTCACATCCTCACCTTCAGAGGGCTACACCCCCTCGCCTTAAGAGGGCTGCACGCCCTCGCCTTCAGAGGGCTTCACGTCCTGGCCTTAAAAGGGTTGCACGCCCTCGCCTTCAGAGGACTACACGTCCTCGCCGTTAGAGGACTATACGTCCTCACCTTCAGAGGACTTCACGTCCTCACCTTCAGAGGGCTACACGCCTTTGCCTTTGTAGGACTAGACGTCCACAAATTCAGAGGACTGCACGTCCTTGCCATCAGAGGACTGCACGTCCTTGCCTTTAAGGGGCTATATGCCCTCGCCTTCAGAGGGCTACATGCCTTCACCTTAAGAGGGTTGCACGCCCTTGCCTTTAGAGGGCTTCACGTCCTTGCCTTAGGAGGGCTGCACGCCCTCGCCTTCAGAGGACTACACGTCCTCGTCGTCAGAGGACTATACGTCCTCACCTTCAGAAGACTACACATCCTCACCTTCAGAGGACTACACGTCCTCGCCTTCAGAGGGCTACACATCCTCACTTTCAATGGGCTCCATAGCCACACCTTAAGAGAATTTAAGGTCCTCTGCCCTTAATGCTTAACCGAGACTTGCGCTCCCGGTTAAGGGGCGAGTAGTTTCCTTTTATCAGTTCCTGGGGTGCCCCCTGATATTGGAGGGCGACCAACTATGTGAATACAACCAGAGAGGGAGGCTATCACGCAGCTACTATGCATACCGGGCCAAGATTTCACTCGTACCGCTGCAAAGAGATGAGGGCGGATCATGCGCACTAACATGACCACTCTTACACAGATATAGATGACGTTGCTACTTAGCAACATTCTGCCCAGCGACCGCAGTGCCGATCTCCCCCTGCGAAAGTATCGGTTGGTCTGTGCCGTTCCGACATAGGTAAGTATGCATGTGGCTAAACTGATTTCTGATGTCATCTATTATTTGCAGGGGTAGCGCCCACAAGACACCCAGTGGACTTGGAGGAGCCCAACAGGGCCCTGGGGTTTCCGACTCTGGTTACGGGCCTCTGTCAATCTTATAGGGTGCCCGTTCCCCCCAGCAAGGTCACGCCATCATGACATAGGTAAGTATGCACATCGTCCAACTAATTTTTGATGCCATCTTTGTTTGTAGGGATCACGCCCGCAAGACACTCAGTGGACCCGGAGAAGTCTAACAGGGTCTTGGAGTTGCCAGCTCTGATTACGGGTCTCTGTTGGTTCTACGGGGTGTCTGTCGCCCCCAGCAAGGTCATCAGGCCCCCTACTAATCGAGCTTTCATCAAGAAGTACTGCGCCCCCAGGCAGGCGCAGGGCGAAACACCACAGCAGCCTGGGGATGGCCAGTAGCGGGCAATAGACGCACCGCCACCACCTCTAGAGTTCACCTCAGCTCATCCACAAAAAGGTTAGAGCATTGCCTACGACACATGGCCGACCAATAGGCAACCAAGTCCAAAGCCAAAGGTAAGCAAAAGTACTAGGCCCATGACCGACAAGTCATCAAGCGTCCAGCTCATGACGTTAAAGAAGCGCTACTAGGAGGCAACCTAGTAACTTTTAAATTTCTGCTTGTTATTTGATCACCTTTTGTTTCACAAGTTATAGTAGGACACACCTAGTTGCTCATGATCCTAGGAATTTGAATAAAACAAGCACAAGCTCGGAAGGTAGTTATACCTCACAAAATATATATATGTATGTTTAGGTAGTGAAAATACCTTAGATATGCATGTATGTAAACAAAAAAATACTTCACAATATATATATATATATGTTTAGGTAGTGAAAATACCTTAGATATGCATGTATGTAAACCAAAAAATACTTCACAAAATATATATATGTATGTTTAGGTAGTGAAAATACCTTAGATATATATATATGTTTAGGTAGTGAAAATACCTTAGATATGCATGTATGTAAACCAAAAAATACTTCACAAAATATATATATGTATGTTTAGGTAGTGAAAATACCTTAGATATGCATATATGTAAACAAAAAAATAGTTCACAAAATATATATATGTATGTTTAGGTAGAAAGATACCTTAGATATGCATGTATGTAAACAAAAAAATACTTCACAAAATATATATATATATATATATATATATATATATATATATATATATATATATATATATATATATATATATATATGTATGTTTAGGTAGAAAGATACCTTGGATATGCATGTATGTAGTAAAAAATACCTCACAAAAGATATATATGTATGTTTAGGTAGCAAGATACCTTACATATGCATGTATGTAGCAAAAAGATACTCACCAATATATATATATATATATGTGTGTGTGTGTGTGTGTGTGTGTGTGTGTGTGTGTGTGTGTTTTTAGGTAGCAAGATACCTTGGATATGCATGTATATAGCAAAAATACCTCACAAAAATATACACGTGTTTAGGTAGCAAAATACCTCATGAAAAGAAAAAAAACAAAAACAAACAAGAAAAAGAAGGAAGGAAAAAAGAAAATAAAAAGAAAAATAAGTTGTCTAGCTGAAAAATCAGCATGCTCATGAAAAGAGATAATTTCCAACTTTTCTTTGAAAGAATTCACTGATCATAACCAGTTTTTGAAAAATATGTGTACACAGTTGAAGGGTAAATGCTGTGAAAGTTTTTCCGAACACCCAAGATAGACTCGGATGAATGCACAAATTGATAAAAGAACATATTTTGGAAATACTGGGTTGACTAAAATAGAGGAAATGAATCCTGAGCCCTATCATCACATGACCATAAAAGTTTGACACTTGAGTGTCCACATAGGTGCATGCATGACTAGTTTTGCATAAAATTTCTAAATCATCATTGTTGCATTTGTGTCATGGAAATAATGTGGGGCATCCCCTTTTATCCCTGAACCAAACCAAACCCTAACATATATCATGTCCAGCCGTTCTACAAGCCTTGAGCCAAAATCCCAACTCACCATAAACCTTTCCCTCAAAAGAAAACAAAAAAAAAAGAAGAGAAAAGAAGAAAAGAAAGTTCTCGATCAAAGAATCGAAAGAAAGCAAAAAGAGAAAATTCTCCATCAAAGATTGAGAGAAAGCAAAAAAAAAGAAAGGAAAGAAAATTCCCGATCAAACATCGGAAGAAAAAGAAATGTGCAGAAAAGTCTTTGGACCAGACGACATCTGAACAAATACAGATTTGTCACCAAGTAAACAAGAAAAGAAAGGAAACCACGATCTAAAGTGGTCCTCTCCCTTTGATTGCCAACCAAAATCCTGTGTTAGTGACTTGTTCGCCTCACACTAAAAAAAGACGGAAAAGGAAAAGGCCAAAAACATTCAAAGCCAAAATTTCCACAAAAAACACCATTCCCAAGAAAAAGTCCTACTGATCCATGATCACGTATGTAATCTTTGATTTGATAGAAAATGATTTGCAAGATCAAGTCATGGCATATCTATGGTTCGGAATTAGGACAAAACACTTACATGTGTGAGATTAATACACTTTGAGTGATTTTCTTCTATTTTTGTTGAACCCAGTGTTTCCTCTAAATGGTCATTTAGAAATGAAATGTTAACATCCAAAATCTCATTTGTGGTTATGAGAAGATTTCATCAGTATACTCTCCTTCCCCGGTAGACACATTGTTTTTCATCCAAAAAATATGTTGCTCTGATCAGTTGGAAGTTTTGTCTCTTTACTAAAGCATGTTCGCATTTTAGTAAAGAAAACACTGAGACTATTTTTAGTCTCACAAGTTATCTAGAACTACGTAGGTCTGAGTTCCTCATTGAGGATACATAGGAGTAAGAGCCTCGCTTTTGTCGGCCGCCCCACAATCTCTGTCATACTGACCTTGGAGTCATGTGACAGGCGGAAATACCCAAGCGGTTATCCGTATAAACCTTTTGCTATCTATAAGACTCAAAGCATGATACCACGCAGAGACTAAAGTCGTCTTCTGCGCCTTTTGTCATCCAGAGGCGGCGGGCCTGATGACATGCGGGAACCATTTGGTCCCGCACTTTTAAAATACTTTTGCTATCTATAAAGCATGATAGCACGCAGAGACTAACATTGTATTCTACGCCTTTTGTCATCCAGAGGCAGCGGGCCCGATGACATGCGGAGATACCCAAGTGGTTATCCGCACTTTTGCTATCTTTAAGTCTTAAAGCATGATAGCACGCAGATACTAACGTCGTCTTCTGCGCCTTTTGTCATCCAGAGGTGGCGGGTCCGATGACATGCGGAGATACCCAAGTGGTTATCCGCACTTTTTCTATCTCTAAGTCTCAAAGCATGATAGCACGCAGAGACTAACGTCGTCTTCTACGCCTTTTGTCATCCAGAGGCGGCGGGCCCGATGACATGCGGAGATACCTGAGTGGTTATTCGTTTAGACTTTCTTTTGCTATCTCTATGACTCAAAGCATGATAGCACACAGAGACTAACGTCGTCTTCTGCACCCTTTGTCAATTGCGGCTAACAAGCCCGTTGACACGCGAAGATTTACGTCATCTTCCGCGTAGACAATTTCTATCATACTGACACTGGAGTCACGTGACATGCGGAGATACCCGAGTGGTTATCCATTTAAACTTTCTTTTGCTATCTCTAAGACTCAAAGCATGATAGCACGTAGAGACTAACGTCATCTTCTGCACCCTTTGTCAATCGCGGCCAACAAGCCCGTTGACACACGGAGATTTACGTCATCTTCCGTGCAGACAATTTCTGTCATATTGACACTAGAGTCATGTGACATGCGGAGATACCCGAGTGGTTATCCGTTTAAACCTTTTTTTGCTATCTATAAGACTCAAAGCATGATAGCACGCAGAGACTAACATCGTCTTCTGCGCCTTTTGTCATCCAGAGGCGGCGGGCCCGATGACATGCGATTATCCACACGCTCGATGGGTGGTAAATGCGTAGATACAGATTCTGCGCCCTTTATCATTCAGGAGCAGCAAGTCGAGTGGTAAACGCGCATAGACAAATTCTGCGCCCTTTGCCATTCAGATTTCGCAATGAGTGATAAACGCGCATAGACGAATTTTGCGCCCTTTATCATTCAGGAGCAGCGAGTCGAGTGGTAAACGCGCATAGACGAATTCTGCGCCCTTTGCCATTCAGATTTCGCAAATTGGGTGATAAATGCACATAGACGAATTCTGCACCCTTTATCATTCAGGAACCACAAGTTGGGTGGTAAACGCGCAGAGACAGATTCTGCGCCTTTTGTCATTCAGATTTCACAAGTCGAGTGATAAACGCGCAGTGACAGATTCTGCGCCCTTTGTCATTCGGGGACAGTAAGTCGAGAGGTGGGCAAAGACAAATTATGGTCATTCCGTGCACCTTTTCGCCATCCAAAGGCGATCGTGTCCGGTGGCACGCAGAGACAAATTATGGTCATTCTGTGTCTCGCCGCCCAGGCTCTATCGTGTCCAACAAAACGTGAAGAAAAATTATGGTCATACTGCGTCTTGTATCAACCAAGAGGAACAAATTCGACAGTATCAGGATGATGTGTCAGTACTGATCATTTTCAAATTTTTGCTGGTCCCGCTGGCAGGAAGGTTCACTGGACGAATGGTGTTTCGCTCGAACAAAATTAGTGTCTTATCTTTACTTCCCTTTTATCTCTAATAAAAGACAAGTAAAGAGGGGCAACTTTCATACCCTAATTTCGTCCGGGGACCATCCGCTGTTGGGATGCGACCCTCGTTTGACCACTTCGAGGTATTTGGCACCCATCGTTAGGAAATTTGTGAAGTTCTGAGACATGTCGGAAGCCAAAAGAAAAGCGTTGTAGCACAATCCGTGAAGTTCCGTGACATGCCGGAAATTAAAAGGAAGTGTTAGTGCGCAATCCGTAAAGTTCCGTAACGTTCCGGAAGGCAAAAAGGGATGATTACGTGATCCGTAAGGTTTCGTAACATTACGGAAAGAAAACAAGCATCGTTACGAAATTCGTAAAGTTTCGTAACGTTACGGAAAAAGAATCACCAAAAAAGGCAGGGGGTGTATTTAGTAAAAATGGGGGTTCAAATAGCAATCAGGCCCACTTGGGCCTTCCAGGATGTTCCTCCAGAAGGCGGTTGCTTCTGGAGGAAGCAACCTAGCTCGCCTGCGTGAGCTGGGTGGCAAGCTCCTCCCCTATTTTCCTATAAATAGAGGGAGGAGTGAAGAAGAAAAATGTTCAGCCCTCCTGGTATTTCGAGATCACTTAAAATTACTGAGGAAAATTGTTTCCATGAAGAAAATCCAAGCCGAGGCGCTTCCGTAACGTTTCCGTGGGTGATTTCGTGAAGATTTTCAACTGTTCTTGGACGTTCTTCGTTTGTTCTTCGTCGTTCTTCGGTCTTCAACCGGTAAGTTCCCAAAATCGAATTTTTCAATTCATTCTATGTACCCTTAGTGGTCCTCATTTGTTTTCACGTGCTTTTATTTTCATTTCATTTGCTTTCCGTACCCCCTTTTGACGTGCTTTAGTTATTTACTTAAGTTATTTCTCCCCTATTAAAAATAAAATAAATTTCCACCGATCATTTGAATTATAACATCCGTTAATTTCTGATAAAATGAAATCCGACCGTTCGGTCATGACGTAACCACGTTGAAAATCAAAAAGAGGTAAAATAATAATATAATAATAAAAAATATCTTTTATTAAAATAAATCAAAAAAAATCAATCGGACATTTTTCTTTGGGATTTCTCTTTCTTAATTGAATCGACTAATAACCAAAGTGAAACTAAGGCTAAAATCAATTCATTAACCAAACTTTTGTCATCGCCTAAAAAAGCCATTTTCAAAGGTCCAACGCCTTGAAATGGTCTTTTCTGCTTTTATTGGTTAAGTGTAGATTTCTAAAAAGCCTAAAATCAATATGTAACTTTGTTACCTCTTTCAAAAATAAAGAAATCATTAATGGTCCAATGCCTTAATGTTTTTCTCACTTTTCAAAAGAATCGAAAGATTGTCTAATGGTCCAACGCCTAAAATGACCTTTCATTCAACAAAAACATATCTTGCAAAAAAGGATAAAAAATAACGTAACCAAAACGCTTTGTTCACAAAAGAACTACGTAGGTCTGATTTTCTCATCACAATTGAGGAATACGTAGGAGCAAAGGGAAACGCCCTTGTCGACCATAAAAAGATAAAAACATAAAAAGGCATAAAAAAGACATAAGAACGTAAAAAGGGAAAAGAATATAAATTGAAGTCATATTTGCACATTTGATTAAAGGCTGCCGTCTCTTGTGACGGATGCGTGGGGTGCTAATACCTTCCCCTTGTGTAAATACAACTCCCGAACCTTTCACTTAAAGTTCGTAGATCACGTCTTTTCCGGTTTTTCCGACGTTTTCCTCAAATAAACATTGGTGGCGACTCCGCGCGTATTCCTTTCTTGGAACACGCACCCGTCGAAGGGTAGGTTGCGACACCCCTGTTCGGGCTTTTTCTAAAATTATGTGGGAGCCGCTTGAGACTGTCGAGGGCCCCTATTTGTCATGTTTTCACGTCAAGGAACCCAAAAAAATAAAAGCAGTGCCCCGTTCCATCGAATCACACCTCAAATCGAGGCACCAAAAATAAAAAAAGTTGGTTTTGGACTTGTTAGAAACATGCCTAAGTACCCCTTTTTCATACATAATACACATAACAAATGGGTCACAAACATAACAATTTGACACACTAACACATTACATTCAGTTGAACATGATGGACACAAATATAATTTGCACGAAACACCACAACATATAACTAGCATTCAAACATGCAAGGACGTAACCACCTAGTCATCATTTTCCAAAACCACTTTACTAAACAAAGCCAAAATTTTTATTGGCGCAAATTGTTTCCAGTAATTGGACTCTACCAACACCTTCAGCACGTCGTCGTCAGATTTCAGCTCAATAATTTCAAATTTTAAAACTTTGTCAGAATACTCCAAATGAGCAGGTTGTTGATAAAACAAACGCCTTACAAGTTGGGATTCATGAATCCCATGAGGAGGATTCCCTTTAGGTGTTACCTGCTTGATCAAATCCTTCAGTTCATCTATGGTACATCCTTTTGGAACATCAAATTTTTGGGGATTTATTCCTGTGAACGCGTAACCCACAAAGTTGTTTGGGCGTGGCATGTTCCACCTTCCGTTGTAATACAGAACCGCATCATGAGTACGGATGCTGGGGCATTCAAGTAAGTTTAAAATTGCATCTGGTGTTCTACCAATGGTGCATAACAACTCAATCGGTTCAACACATGAAAATTGATCATTACACATTAACATGGTGTTCACATCCATGTCATGTTTCAATTGCATACAATGGAAGTGAATGTTATTACCTGTATCTTTGAGCGGTCGCCGATAATGAATTTCATCCACAACTTGATTGTTGTTTAGCTGAAGGGTGTTATGTATTATGCTTTTAAGAGTTGAAAAATCGCAGAGGTTTGGTACTCTCATGGGCACTGGAGTAGAACTTTGAAAATAAACCCCACACTCATTGTGAATGACAACTCCATTTGGAAAAATGAATGTCAACCTTGAGTTGACGATCATCTGAGACAAAGTTTCTCCTAAGAATGCCATTGTTTATCAAAATTTCTTTTGACAGACTGTGAATACCACTTGCTGTTGAGTACCATGGACATGCCCATGTCTCATTTATATACATGGCCCAAGCAGGTGCATGGCTTCACTTTTAACAGACCCGTGACCATTTTTAGTTTTTAAGTTTACAAGTAAAGCATTGTCGTGTCACGTCAGTAATTGTCGTGTCTCATCAATCAATGTCGACTCACGCTAGTAATTGTCATGTCATGTAATTGCTTTTAAATGGACAAGCTAGTCAATTTGTTCACACAACAATTCATTAGTATTTCAATACTGATTAATTACATGAATAGAAATCCAATCGTAAATATAGATACATAAATATTACAAGTTCAGTGTCTGCTTAGGTCTATGTGCGTTGTAGTAATTGTCATTAGGCTTAAGAGTGCTGCATTCTACCTGCATATGCAGTTGGCCACTGTTTTGCCTCCAGATACAAATTGCTTGACCATAACAACACCATAGGCGGTAAGGGACAACGATCTTTCAGATAAACCTGTTGTAAGTGAAATTACAATAATAACTTAAACGAACAAACCAACTCATTCAATAATTGAAATTATTTGAGTAAATGAATTTTCAATGGACCTGAACAAAATGACTGCCAAACACATGACCGACGCATATCATGCGGTGCATAGAAGAATCGGCCGGTGGTCAACTTCTAAGAGGGAAAAATGTGAAGCTCTGTTGTCGTGACAACGATACAAGGATTACATTATATCTTGACGCAATTACATATCTCATATCCATTATATCCATCCATTTGTCCATACTAACCTAAATCACAAAAAAAAATACATGTGTCACTCATGTAAACATTATTTATATAAATAAAAAGCATAAAACACATACCTTGGATAACCCATCCACGTGTAGGGACAACCTCAACTGTTCATATCTCTCCGTGCCACCAAAAATCTTTATGTAGTCTTGTGACCATTTGCCAAGTTCTTTAATCAATTCGTTACGCATCACGACCCAACATTCTTCTCCCATACCTAACAAAGCGGAAACTGACCGATATCCACAATTACCATTCGCTTTCACATCAACAACGTCCTCAATGAAACCATGCATAAATGGCACAAATTGATCTAACATCGGGATCATCCTTGCTGGCTTCAGTGGTTCAAAAGATGATGCACTGGGTCTGTCTGAGGTGTTGCTGTTTTGAACCGAATGATAAGCATCAACATACTCCCAATAAGATGGATCACGCTTTGTCGATCTTTTGCTTCTTTTCATTACTTTCTTCAGGGCACCTTTCGTCTTAACCTTTGATGGAGGAGGACACATAGAGGTCTCATCGGGAAACACGAATTCTCAGAGTTTACTCTTGAAAGTAACTTTCCCGCAAACACTAAGTTCCTCGAATCTTTTATATATTCTATCCATCTCTTCCTTGATGCTCACTTCGGCCTCACATAGCCCCTGGTCTGAAAAACTAAGTCTCCTCCAGTACATATGGACTGCATCTAGTGGGATGTTGCCACCATCATACCTTTGTAGCTCGCATGCACAAGGAAGACCTAGCGTGGTTCTCAAGACACAACCACAAGAAGACGGATTGTCTTTGAAATGACGTATGCGCTCAAACTCAACCGAAATTTCATTTAAAGCATACCTTGACACCAGTCCCAGAAGCCTCTTGTATAAGGTTTTCTTAAAAACATGACTAACAACATGCATACTTCTTTCGAATAATGCTCTAATTTCAGTGTGTTGTAGTGTCATCATGTTGTTCATTGCATCCCAAACACTACAGAGGTCTCCAACGCAATTCTGTAATACCCTTTTCCGAGACCAATGTGCATATTCAACCCTACATTTAAAACACACAACAGACAACACAAATTAATAACAATCATTTAAACAAAAACTTGACAAAAATAATAAAACATGTAAATACCTATTTGTTGTTGTGTTGCCTAGGTGCATCACCTTATTCGTCTAGGCCGTGATAAACTTCTCCTTGTGTGGGACAATCCATGTCTCACATACGTAGTCAACGAACATTGGCCACGGGGAACACGCTACTTGAAACCTTTGAAAGTGCTCAGGGAACTCTTGTTCTGAAGGACAATCTACCAAATTACCCCAGCTATCCATTACGTAGTCCAAGGCATTCTTCTGACGAATTAGCGATTTGCACTTTGCCTTCACATTCTTGTCTATGTGAAACTTGCACAACAAATTCGTACACTCCGGAAACACAACTTTCACAGCATTCATCAGGGCTAGGTCTCTGTCTGTGACAATAACAATAGGAAGTCGATTGTTTCTTAAAAAAAGGTCTCGAAAACGTTCCAATGTCCATACAAGATTGTTCACGCGCTAACCCTCCAGATATGCAAACCCTGCAGAGAAAGTCATCCCGGTTGGTGTCACCCCCACAAAGTCAAGCAATGGGAGCCTGTACCTATTTGTTTTGTAGGTACTGTCTATCAAAAAAACAAGATGACATGCGTTACATAACTTAACTGCATCTGGGTGACACCAAAACAAATCACGCACCACATCTTGATCCTTCAATCTATGCCAATGAATGTATTGGTCACGTTCAAGGAGCCTCATTAGGTGTTGCATTTCAGTGTCATCTCCTCTGATTGAAGAACGATATCCACTTCTTGCATTGTAGATTTGTTTGATTGTGGTGCAACTGTTGGCATTGTGCTCCTTCAATGTTAGCAGGATGTTTCTTGGTTTCACATTCGACTTCGTCATATCAACAATGATATTCTTCTCATCATCTGTCAATCTCCCAGCATATGGAAGTCCAACTAAGGTCTTCGCCAATTCATGGTTGTGAATCTCACATATCAGCTTCACCATCCAACCTTCACCTCCATGCACTAGTTTTCCATGAATCTTAAAGGGACAACCACATTTTCTAGTGCCTGTGTCTCTTCTAACAAATTCTTTCTTCCTACACTTGTACTTACCGCTCCTTTCACACCCAATTAACACAAATGAAGTTCTTCCTCTGCTACCAGTATATGTATCATACCTCATAATTACTGCAACAAAACCGTTTTCATGGGCAACCGTTCGAGCCCACTGCAAAGCATCTTCTCGGGTTGCAAAGACCTAGGACACAACCATGACATATTAATTTTTACACAAATCATACATTATACCAAACAACTCAAACTGATCGACATGATTACCTGAGAAGTATTAAAAGCGTCTGAACAATCAACATGTCCTTCATTCACACCATAATCTTGTTCATCTTGAAAATCCATATCAATTTCTTCGGACATCGTACTGTAATATGCCCATTGATCTTCGTCCATCTTAATTCAAACTATAACTATCACCTAATTCAACATTCAAATAAATAATTTGAACAATACAGCAACCCAAAAAAATTTACAAATTATGAATATCAAAGTAATTCAACATTTGACAACCTCACACAAATATTTAATCTACATATACATCAATATTTTAACAACAACCAAATTCAACTTTTAATTACATAATTTCAAAATTATAACCTACAAAGTTCATTTAACCAAAAAATACTTCAACCTAGGCAAAAAAATCAACACTTCAACCAAGAAATATATTTTTATGTTTCACATAAATTACAAATAGAATTAACCAAAATAACATTCAAAATAATCTTAAAACTAAAAATCATAAAACAAATTAATCCACGGAAGAAGCTGTCTTCCGCAGTTGTGATGTCCACAACGGAAGAAAACTTATTCCGTGGAAGCTCACGGAAGACATCTTCCGTGAGCTTCCATGGAAGAAGTTTTCTTCCGCTGTGGACATCACAATTGCGGAAGACAACTTCTTTCGTGGAATCTCGCGGAAGACATCTTTCGTAAGGTTCCACGGAAGAAGTTTTTTTCTTCCGCAGTTGTAATGTCAACAGCAGAAGAAAATTTCTTCCGTAAAATCTCGAGGAAGATGTTCTTCATTTGCTTCAAATCAGACACTTACACCATTCCACTACCCAAAATAAACAATGATACACAGAAAAGCTATGTACCTTAGTTGAAAAATATCACACCAAAGTAGAGCACAAGCTGTTGGATCGAGTGGCCTCAGAATAATTAAGAATGGGGGGTTGAATTAAATATTCCTAAAGCTTTACTAATTAAAAATTTACTCTTCTAAGGCTTTTACTTATGTTGTTAAGAGAATAAGGAGTAGAAGAGAAACTTAACCAAAAGTAAAAACAGAAATTAAAATGCACACCGGAAAGTAAAAGAGTAGGGAAGAAGGAGACAAACACACAAGAGTTTTTATACTGGTTCGGCAACAACTCGTGCCTACATCCAGTCCCTAAGCGACCTGCGGTCCTTGAGATTTCTTTCAACCTTGTAAAAATCCATTTACAAACAAAGATCCATAAGGGATGTACCCTCCCTTGTTCTCTTTGAACCTAGTGGATGTACCCTCCACTAGAACTGATCCACAAGAGATGTACCCTCTTTTGTTCTCAGTCAAACCCAAGTAGATGTACCCTCTACTTGTACCACAAAGGATGTACCCTCCAATGTGTTAAGACAAAGATCTCAGGCGGTTAAACCTTTGATACTTTGTGAATGGGGATACAAAAGAATTCTCAGGCGGTTAGTCCTTTGAACAGTTTTGTATTAGGGAAAGGGAAGAATCAAAAGAATTCTCAAAATGTGTCGTTTTGAATTCTTTAACAAGGGAGAAGGGAGACACAAAAGGATTCAGGCGGTTAGTCCTTTGTTCTTTTGGAAAAGGGACAAGAGAGACACAAAATGAATTCAGGCGGTTAGTCCTTGGCGAATTCTTTTTGGCAAAGGGAGAAGAGAATGAAAAGATGAATAGCACAAGTTTTCAAGGTTTAGAAAACCAGAAAACTTTGGAAAGCTTTTGGTACAAAGAAGAAGAAGTTCAAAGAGATTTAGGGCTTGTAAAAGATTGATTAAATAAGTGTTCAAGATGCTTGAAATGCAAAACAAAGTCTTGCTTTTATAAACTCTTCATGTCTGGTCAAGAAAACCATTTAGAAGAGTTATAACTTTTAGAAAAACTTAAAACCAATTTGAAAAAGTCAAAAACCTTTTGAAGAGTTACATCTTTTGATTTATTCAGAAACAATCACTAGTAATCGATTACCAAATCAGTGTAATCGGTTACACAAGGCTTTTATGTGAAAGGATCTGACTCTTCACATTTGAATTTGAATTTCAACGTTCAAAGGCACTGGTAATCGATTACCAAAACATTGTAATCGATTACAACTTTTTGAAATTAATTGGAACGTTGTAAATTGAATTTGAAAACTTTTTCAAAACAATTTTGCTATTGGTAATCGATTACAACAATCTGGTAATCGATTACCAGAGAGTAAAAACTCTTTGGTAAACATGTTTTTGAGAAAAATCATGTGCTACTCAATTTTTGAGAAAAACTTTTTATATTATCTTGATTAAGCCTTCTCTTGATTCTTGAATCTTGAGTCTTGAATCTTGATCTTGATTTTTGAGATCTTGAACCTTGAATCTTGATTCTTGACTCTTAACTTTCTTCTTGAGTCTTGAATTCTTCTTGATTCTTATCTTGAACTCTTGAATTGTTCTTGGATTGACATTTGACCTTTTTGTCATCACCTTTGTCATCATCTTTTGTTATCATCAAAACATCTTTGAATCACTCTTGATTCACCATGAAGCTTTGCTTCTACACAAGCACAACCAGCACTGAGAAATATTGCACAGCACAAGCACCACGGAGAAACAAAGAAAGCAACGATGAAAAAAAAAGCAACTTTTTTATAAAAGAAAATTGTTCAGGGGTATTTTGGGGTTTTTGAAAAATTGCTGGGTGCACCAGCAATGTTGCTGGGTGCCCCTAGCAATTCCCAAAGTTGCCCCACAAATTGAAGTGTTATTTTGTGGACCAACTAAAATCCCACTTGTCCACAAAATCGTGGAATTTTCTTTGCACACCCAGAAAATTGCTGGTACGCCCAACATTTTAAGTGAATTGGTAAAAATGCCCTTCACTTAAAATTTTAAAAAGCTATCCCTCTCCCTCTCCCTCTCCTTCACACGTTCCTGCTACGGTTCTTTCTTCTTCTTCTTCTTCTTCTTCTTCTTCTTCTTCTTCTTCTTCTTCTTCTTCTTCTTCTTCTTCTTCTTCTTCTTCTTCTTCTTCTTCTTCTTCTTTTCTGTGTTTTGCTTCCTCGTGCCCTCAAGAGGCCATCATTCGTCCCTTCATCCGCATCGTGCCGCCGATGAGTGCCCCTGTCGTCGACGTCAACTTTGCCATCATCTTTGCCATAAGTCCCTTCGTTTTTGCCCCTCTTCCTCTTTCGCATTTGGTACTGATTTAATTTATACAGATTGAAAATCCTTATAATCCATACGGATTGGGAATCTGTATATTTTTTTTAAAAAAATTTATTAACAAATAAATAAATATTGATGTTTATTTTTAATGTGTTTTTATTTAATTAATTAAATTTGTTTTTTGAAGTTGGTTTTTAATCATTAATCTTTTTTCAATAAGTAAATAATTTAAGAAATTAGTTTATTAAAAAATGAATGTATAAATATTTTTGTTATTTATTTATTTTTAAAAATATAAGCAATTTAATTATATTTTATATTTGAAATAGTTATTTATAAATTTTATAAATATCTTTAATTCCAAATATTTATAAGTATATATTGTAGAAATTAGTTTAACTAGAAAATCTAAAGTTGTAAATGACAATTTTTTATTGATATAGTCTTATAAATATTATTACACTAATAGAATTAAATATTTATATAAATAGTCTTTGTAAATATAAAATTAAATTTTTTTCATTTGATTATAAATATTTAAAAGTATTCAAATACTAATTTTTTTAAAATGAAATACTCAGTTATTAGAAATAAAACAAAAAAATTGTACTTAGATTTTTATCATATATTTAAGTTTACTAGAATTAGTGATGTGAAGTCTATAAATATCTAAAAAAAATTCTATATTGATTTATGAATATATAAAAATATTTTAAAAGTTAATTAAAAAATTAAATATTTATTTAAGAATTATTAAATACTAATTTATTCAATATTTTTAATTAAATTTATTTATTAGTCAAATTGTTTGTTAGTATATGAAACTCAACTATTATTTGAACGGTGATATTAATTGTTATTACTGTTTAAATGTGTATATTATGGTTAGAACTAGAGAATTGCATCGGGCTTTAGGTGGAGTTATAAGAAGAGCCGTAGGGATAAAAGTTAGTGGTGATGCGGATGAAGCTCCTTAGCGGCAAAGGCCGACAACATTTGCACGTAGGCAACAGGCGGTTGCACCTGTTGCTGAGGATGTTAAGCATGTGTATCATGCAGTTGACAAGGTTCATGAGCAACCTCAAGAGGCAGTAACTGATGATGTAGTTGCTAATGCCCAGGGTTTTTTAGGCGGACCCAATGATACATCAATTTTGATGGAATATGTTTATCATGTGACAACCACAATTTGGAATAGAGGGGTATTTATTTTTTAAAATATATAATATTTTCATAACTATTTTTTATTTAAGTTGAAATGATTTAAATTTTTTTTAGGAACGTCCTGAGTTGAAGTTGTCCTCCTATGGAAGGAAGGTAGAAAAATTTGGAAGGTCTGCTCTAGAGATTGAAGGCATAGTGGCTGCCACAAGATTAAGTCTTCTGATTGCATGTTCCTTGGACACCGGTGACAGGGGACTAATATCTGCTTTTGCAGAGAGATGACATAAGGAAACTAGTAGTTTCCATCTTCCAGTAGGAGAGGTGACTATCACCCTCGATGATGTGGCATTGTTGCTACATCTACCCATTACAGGAACCTTCCATACCTTTGATGCTCTTCATGAAGACCAAGTCGTGGACTTGCTTGAAGTTAGTTCACAAGAAGCAAGAGATGAGACATTTCAATGTCACGGGGCATATGTTTGGCTATCCTGACTGCGAGACATTTATCATAGCAAATGTGACATAGGACAGTGGACCGTAGTAGCTCGAGCATATCTTTTGTATCTAGTAGGTTACACGCATTTTGCTAACAAGAGTGCCACACATGTGCATGTGGTATTGTTGGATGCATTTCGTGACCTCAACCAAACTGGAAGCTACTCATAGGGAGTGGCTCCACTGGTCCATATGTGAGAATTTGAATGATGTGTCAAAGAGAACCTCCCTGCAACTTGCAGGATCTATCACACTTTTATAGGTATTTATAATTTATTTTAAATTTAATTTTTACTTTTCTAGTTTATATTGAGTATTGTTTTGAATTTTTTTGTTTTTAAAATATGTGCAGTATTGGATCTATAAGTATTTTTCTACTATTGCTTCTTATATTGCTGATGAAGATTATCATGAGAGGACATCATGTGCTTGCTGTTGGAAGTCTGGGAAGGCATTACTAGTGTCGATGTATCATAAGCGGTTGGATAGATTGACATCCAATGTTGTGTGTTGGATTTCTTATGGTGACCGTTGTGCATTTAGAGAATTTGAGCTGATCTGATTATTTTGCAGACAAATCAGATAGGGTCCATCTATTGTCATACATCGACCTGAAAGGGTTGTGCGGCAGTTTGGTTATGTGCAAACCATTCCTCCAACCTTTGCTGCCCCATTTTTATCTATAGAGGAGATTAACGACAAATGAACGCACTTCTCTAAATACCTTGCACCAATGGGTTAGATTTGTATTGCTCCTGGACAGTGTGCACCAAACTACATGGAGTGGTTCTATATGATATCTCATCCCTTCATGAGCCTGACACATTTTGGGGATCTTCCTAGACATCCACCCATGATGCACCACGATACATTTATTGAACCAAATCCTCCTCAATAGCCGGTAGTCGCAACGGCTATGCCAGAACCTCCTACAACTGCACTTGCTGATGTAAACATGCCTCGACATGCAATGGTATAATATAATTTGGATTCTCATTGTTAGTCATTGTATGTGTCATGCATTAAATGTTTACTTTTTAACTTTGTTGTCAATGTCGTAGGAGGCTTACCATGCAATAGCAAAATGGTAGGAACACTTGATCAACATGAGGGTAGTTACTGAAGGAACTAAAGCATACATTGCGACCGAGAAGTGCCTAAGGATCACCAGAAGTGTGACTGAGCAACAAAATGTATATGTTCGATCAAGACGAAAGTGGCGTACGTCGGACGCATGAAGATTGTTAGGATTTTTTAGGTTTTATATGAATTATGCATGCAATATGACTAAACAATGTTTATTATTTTGTGTTATTTGATAAGCTATTTATTTATTTTTGTTTATGTAGTAATTATTGACCTTAGTAGATTATGTTAAACCCTAAACCAAATTATTTAATCCCTCAACCCTAAATACATAATTCATCAACACTAAAACCCTAAACCCTAATCCAATTTAATTAGTCAAATAACCCTAAATATAAACCCTAAAACATATATAATTATATACCATTTGATGTTTTATTTTTTTTCTAATATGATTATTTGCATATTTGATAATTAAGTAAAATAAATAATTATATGAACATTCAATGAAACACACGTTAATTATCATATTACATGACAACCTCATAAGTATGTCACAACTATGTACGTTACAAATATTGGCTTAACAGTAACTAAATGTTCAATTTTCCCCTAAATAAAAAAAGTGTGTTGTCAACCTCATCAATTTTGTATACCAGTGCATTCTACTAATATATGATGTAGGCCACTACTTTGCTTGATAATGACAATGTGTAGACCATAATAAAGTTGTTGGCGGGTAAGGGACAACCGTCTCTTACAAATACATGTAACATAGCGACATACACATTCAAATTGTCATAACATATTTTATTACATAAATTATACAAACTGGATGATCATGATTTTACCTAAACAAAACGATTGTCATATACATGACCGATATATATAACATGATGTACAAAACACTCTCTTGGTGGTTGACTTCTAAGAGAAAAAAAACGTTGTGCTTTGTTAGAGAGAAAAAGAGAAACAAGGATGACATTATATTATCCACTTATCCATGGTAACCTGCATATAACAATTTTAATTACATTTATTTAAGGCAAAATTAATCCATCAAAAAGTAACAAATAACTTATATACCATGGATAATCCATCAACAAGTAGCGACCGCTTTAATTCCTCAAATTTATCTATGCCACCAAGTAGGTTGATATACTCATCAAACCATTTTGTCTATTCTTTAAACAAATGGTTACGTACGAACCAAAGACAACAAGAATGTAGTTACGGAGAGAAATTAATGAAAGTTAGTTTATCTCAAACAATTTCAATTTTTGGGGTTTTGTTCAGTACATACATGACAACAAAAATGTTGAAAAGGATGAAAGCAGATAAACTGTAGAAATTATGTATAATCTTTACAGCTTGTTTGGAAGAGTTCATAAATAGCCTATATATCTCATATTATAAGTGCTCGTGTTTGTGTTTGTGTTTTAAAGAGCTTATAAATATCATATGACTCATTCATAAGATGTTTTTAGCTTAATTTTACAAGCTCTCCCAAATAATTTACAGAATAGTTTATGCGAAATGTATGAAAAGATCCTCCTTTAAATACTACAACAAAAAATATAAAGCGTATGTGTATTTTTTTTCATTTATTTCCTCAAATTAAATATTTTATTTTATTTTTTCGTTTCTTCATCCAAATTAATATAAGCATTAATTTCATCACACAAAAATTAAAAATTTTCATTTCTAGAGATTTTGTTTTTGTTTTTTTATACGTTTCCTTCTTTTTCACTAAAAAATATAATTTAGTTAAATAAATTTATATTTTAATATCTTGCTCGTAATTTTTTTGATAAATTATATTTTGAGTAAATTACACTCACACTTCCTATGTTTTTCTCAAATTACACCCGATATCTTTCCTTTTTTACATTACTTTTATCCTCTTTTTGTTAACATCGTTAACTAACGTCAATTGAGATATGTGAGTAGACGTAATTGCCCTAACATCTTTTTTACACTTGCACCTCCAGTGTTTTTCTCATAGTGCACCCGATACCCCTCCCTTTTTTTATATTACTTTTATTCTTCTTTTGTTAACATCGTTAACTAACATCAGTTGAAATATATGAGTAGACGAAATTATCCTAACATCTTTGTTAAATACTCAATAATAAATTAACAATTGACCCTGTGAATGAACCTTTCTTAAGACAATAACAGTTTTTCCTTTAATATTTGACTCTTACTTCATTGTTGCTAACACTTGAAGAAGATACAACTCTTGATTAAGACATTATATCAAACACCTAGTCATCAAAAATAAATATTTCAAAGAAAGGAGTTAAAAACACAAATGTGGGAAAAAAACACTAAAATTTGAAACAAATGATCATATTCACTCAATAGGCATTGTTGCGAACACGTCCAACAAAAATGCAGCCACTAAACGACCTAACACGCACAAAAAAAAAATTAACTAAAAAAGAGATAAGAGGAAGAAGATGAGGGCATTTTAGAGATAAATTTTCATTAAAAGTCATGTCACCAGCATGTGCTTATTTTTTGTTAAACTATTAAACGGTATTTAGGAAGAAGCGGATATAGGTATAATGTGAGCTAAATAATTAAGAGATTTTTTGTAAGGTAAAAAAAATGAGAAGTGTTGGGTGCAATTTGGAAAAAATAAAGGATACAAGTGTAAATTACTCGTATATTTTTAGTCCCAAAACTTTTTAAAATTTCTGAATTTAGTCTCTAAACCTTTTATTTCTATTTTTATTTCCTAATTTTTTTTTCACATACTTTTAGTCCTTTATTTAACTTTTTTCCATCCTTACTTTTAATTGTTTTAAGGGATTAAAAGTGGGGACCAAAAAAATGTTAAGAAACTAAGAGCAAGAATGAAAAAAAAAAAGTTGAACAACTAAAATCAGATAAAAGAATTCAAAATCGGAAAACGAAAATATAAAAAATTTAAGGACTAAAAAGATATTAAACCTCTTTTTTTTAATGTTTTCTTCACACGTGTGTAGTAGTGGAATTTGTATAATGATACACTGTTTTTATATACTTATATTTTAATTTTATACATGTGAATGGCGAATTTTTAAGCTTATATCATGATTTTATGATATATATATATATATATATATATATATATATATATATATATATATATATATATATATATATATATATATATATATATATATATATATATGATTTTAATTTTAGCAACTAAATTTATATTTTAATCATGTTTTGATTATTAAATATTTTTATTTTAAAAATTATGGAAAGGAGTATAGTGAATCTGTGTGTCGCGTATTTTTAATTGAATTTATGATAATTAATTAGGAAAACTGTTTTTAGTTTACTTTCTATATTGTGAAATTTTATTTTTTAGTCCTTGAAGTTTCATATCATTTAATTTAGTCATTATATTTTATACAAAACTTGTTTTTAATTTTTTCTCAAAGAATTCTCACAAACCGCGTTAACTTTTGTCTCACATGACAAATAAAGTCTGTTATTTATTTATTTTTTAAATTGATTAAGATGATGTGGAAAATATCTTTTTTTTTTAAAAAAAAGTTATTAATATGTCTTCTCCAAACATATCAAACCGTAACTTTCAAAGACTCTAATTTTATCTTCGTTTCTATCATCATTCTTCAACACTTATTGCAAATTTATTGTTACATTTCTTATGATTTTATTTGTTTCTTGAACTTGCTTTTATGAATTCATATAATAGATGGACATTGTAATCTATTTGTCATGTAGGAAATGATATTAACACCATCTATGAGGTGGACCAAAAATAATTTTTTTGTAAAATATAATGACTAAATTAGATTATATGAAACTAGAGAAATTAGAAACAAGATTTTATGAGAGTATAA